>NC_137480.1:3256340-3434874 GCF_918807975.1 Aplidium turbinatum | reverse complement strand
CTCAAAATTCACTGCCAAACAACTTAAAATTCTGCCAAATTTAAGCGCCGTCTCGCGCCAAATAAGAGACTGAAAGTAGCCCAAAAAAGGGCAAGTCGCAAACTAACATTTTTTGGCGCCAAGCTGAACTAAAAGTAGCCCAATTGCAGATAAATCGCCCAATCTGACAACACTGAGTCTACATTCTACAAGATCAATTCTACAAAGATCAATTCCAAATCTTCATCTTCTACAGTGTTTCCACTCGAATCTTTGGCATTGGCATTAACATTGTCCAGATAACTTTTGATAAAATACACCAAGCACTGTCTAAAAAATCGTAATAACACTTTTCAGTCTCAGTTTCCGAAAGACATTCATTTAAATAGGTAGTTTGATAGTATGTGCCAACTGCTTCCAAAAAGAGCCAAATATTGAAAACAAAAGGCCAAGGGGCCAAACAAATTATTTTTGCGCCAACTGGCTCTGAAAAGGGCCAATCTGACAACCCTAGGTCAGTTTGCTGTGAGCGTTGCCAGATGCTGGAAGCTGCTTTGCACCAATAAGTAAGTAAAACTTCACCAGACAAATATTATGCAAAACACATGTTTTGTCACACATTGCATACACGGTTTATAACTGTAGAAGTCATAACTAGTAATAAACATCAAAAGTTCTTAACCAGAAAAGTTGCTGCTTTTACTTTAAAAGCGACAACTTTCACTGCCAGGGTTAAAATGCACTCAAAGATACAATAACATTCCGATGAAAAAATTTGAAAAACTTTTTGCATATCCTGCTCAGCATTGGCACCTATCCCTATAGGACAGCAGGGACATTTCCCCACCATCTTTTTGCATGTCTCCGCCATCTTTTTACATAATTTTATAACGTAAAAGGGATAATATTAACCGAATGTCACAACTTCATTAGTCAGACGTTTAAAATCTATTGAAAGGAGGGAACAACATTTTTGTTTTATGCGAAGAAGTAGAAATGTTTTATTATGCGGGGAAACCTTGGCGTAACTCGCTAAGGTATCCTTTTTTCCCGCGCTTTTACAAAGTAAGCACTTAAGCAGCAAAGATTTTGTTCTCCAGGTTTAAATATATAAATTGGATTAAAGAAAAACTTAGGCCTAGAGATTAGCTAATTTTAGACAAATTAAAAATGGAATTTAATTGTGGTCATTTCAGTCCAAAAATTTTCGAAATTGATAAAGAATTCGCAAAGACAGAACAATTCAAAGAAACCCCTATCAAGAATCCAAGTCTGCGGTTGCCGCATGTAGCAAACAAGCAATTGACTCGCCAGCTTCAGCTTTGAAAGAATAGGGTTGAGGATAGTAAATTATTATCCAGTGAAGCAAATGAAGTACAGTACGGTAGAAAATTTATCAAACAACGATTAGTAAGCCATGTGGATTAATTGTTTTACATTCTATTGTGTAACATCTTGTTTGCTGCCCATTATCAAATCGGTTCAAAGTTTGTCCTAAAATTTTTTGTTTTAAATTCAGTTGTTTTTTAAACTTTTCTGGATTAGTGTGTGTTGTATCTGTATAAATCAATTTAATTAAACCAGCGCAAGAGTTTTTAATCAGTAGCGTAGCCAGGAATTTTGAAAGGGGGGGTTTTCGCCTAAGACGACACCCAGCGGCGGGGGGTCTGGGGAGCCTCCCCCAGAAAATTTTGAAAAATTAAAAATTTAGTTGAAAGTAACATAACAAATGCCTGTAAATATGTTGACTGTAATCAGTACTTGTGTAATGTGGATGTGGTTAAAATGCTGTGCAAGAAGCTATGTTTAAATAAATCTACTGGCCATGATAAGATTTCTGCTGAACATATTCTCTATTCTCATCCTGTAATTTTCCTGTATCTCAGTATCTTCTTCAATATGTGTATTTTTCATGGATTTGTGCCTAACAATTTCATGTATACTGTGATTTTGCCTATGGTAAAAAGTAACAAAGGAGACATTACTAGCACTGCCAACTATAGACCAATTGCAATTGCTACAATCATATCAAAGATTTTTGAGTATTTTATTCTTCATTGTATCGAGCCACTGTTGAGTAGTTCTGACAACCAATTTGGTTTTAAGGCTAAGCATAGCACAGATATGTGTGTTTACCTGCTAAAGCAGACCATTTCTCATTATGTTAAGCATGGAACCCCTGTGTATTCTGTATTTTTAGACTCGTCCAAAGCGTTTGACAGAGTGAATCACTCTTTGCTGTTTTCAAAGCTGATTGAACGGTCTGTTCCCATATTGTTTGTACGTTTATTGTTATTCTGGTACGCCAATCAATGTATGACAGTAAAGTGGGGAGGTCAATTCTCCCAGCCATTCCATGTGTCTAATGGGGTGAGACAGGGTGGTGTATTAAGTCCATATTTTTTTGCTTTGTACATGAATGATTTGTCGTGTGAGCTGAATAACCTTGCCGTAGGATGCTATGTTAGGAATTCCTGCCTTAATGACATTATTTATGCAGATGATGTATGTTGTTTTGCACCCAGTATTAAGGGCCTGCAAAGAATTATTGATGTGTGCCAGCAGTATGCTATGTTGCATGACATTATATTTAATTGTAATAAAACTGTTGGAGTTATGTTCAAAACTAAGTTCTTAAAACTTGATTTCCAACCGTTTGTTTATCTGGGTGATGAATGTATTCGTTTTGAAACGACAGTAAAGTACTTAGGCATTGTGATTAACAACATGCTGTCTGATGATGAAGACATGAAAAGACAGCTCCGGTCACTTTACTGCTCTGGCAATATGCTGAGAGCAAGATTCCCCAGGTGTTCTACCACTGTCAAAAACGTATTATTTCGATCCTACTGTATGCCAATGTATGGATCTCAGCTGTGGTGTAAATATTTTTCGTACAGTATCAATCGTCTACGTGTAGCGTATAATAACAGCTATAGAATTACATTTCATCGTCCGAGACGTATAAGTATAAGCTCTGTGATGGTAACTAACAAAATTACGACGTTTCATGCTCTCCTTCGTAAAAGTATATATAAATTTACTGATCGCTGCTTTAACACATCGAATACGTGGATTCAGCATTTGATGAATTCCGAGTGTTATCATCAATCTGCTTTCTTCCAGCATCGTGATCGTGCTCTCCAGCCTGAAACTTGTGCTTAATATTTGTGTAGTACCAATAGCTGCTAGGCCTACTCGATTTCTGTGTGGTGTTGTATTTCGTTTTCTTTGTGTGTTTGTATCCTATGGACCAATTCTACTTGTGTCTGAAACAAAATCCAAATAAATAAATAAATACTGATCAAAGTGAAGCCAAAAAATTACACAAGTTATGCATCTAAACTAGTTTGCAAGATTTTTAGATTGTGACTGACAATGTGGTAACCTATATGTGACGGTATAATGATAGGCTACTCGTGTTGCTGAAGTCATAATAGAATGTCGGTTGTAACTTCTAAGCTACAGCATTGTTAAGCCAATTTAGCTTTGGCAGTTAAGTTTGAATTAGTTTTTAGTTTATTTTACTTTCGCGAGGAGACAGGAAGGGACCGTGAGATCATCGAGTCAACTGCCACCTTTAGGCTACCATCTGTTTATGGTAGATAGATGGGATTCCTCTATCTTCGTGTGTGAAGATGGGTTAGGTTTGTGAAAGGTTTAAAGTTTCAGGTTTGAAATAGATCACTTGGCTTAACTCATCAAGTTTGCAATTGTAGTTATTGTTTTTTAACTCGACTGCAATAACGAGGTGAAAATTAATGAAGGAATCCTTTTTGAATTTTTTTCCAATGCACGGAAAAAATGCAGACGAAATTATCAACTGTATTCTCAATGAGTTTCAGCAAAATAGCTTAGACATAATGATGTGTAGCCTAAAGGCCCAGCATACGACAATGCTTCCATCATGGCAGGAGTCCGTACAGGACTAAATGCAGAATAAAAGATATTTGTTCTGAGGCCTTATTTATCCCATGTGGAAACCACTCACTTAACCTTGCAGGAGTTCACGCAGTGGGATCGTCGGAAGTTTCTGAAACATTTTTTGCTGTTGTAAAAAGGATTTATTTCTTCTTTTCTGCTTCTACTCACAGATAGGAGGTTTTGCTCAAGTATGTGCCAAATGTGGTAAAACGAGTGACTGACACACGATGGATGCGCACTATGAAGCTGCGAAAGCGCTTCAGCAATATTTCATTGATCAAATTGAAAATATTGATAGGCTACACCAGGACAAGCGGTTACCGTGAAAAGGTCTGCCTCTGGGAAAATGTAGCCTACCCACACGATGAAAGCATTTATTTTATTTTTTGAACAATTAGCGCAATTGAGCAATGCGTTGGTAAAGCAATGCATTGAAAGAGCGATCAAGATCTGTATCGAAATAGATATGGACAAATTTGAGACAATATGCTGATGACGTAACTTTTACCGAGTTAAGACTAGAAATCTCTAAATTTAATCGACTAGTACAATCTAGTGGTTTTACATAAACTGACGCTACAGCGCTGGACGTGCTGCAGTGGTTAAACAAACATCGTTTATGTGAATCAACACCTTATTTATTTACGAGTCCTTTACCTCAGTGTTGCCGTTTCTATTGCAAGCTGTGAAAGAAGTTTTTTGCAAAACTTCAGTTGATAACATCTTAGTTGAGATCGACTATGGGAGAAAGCAGGCTGTCTGCGCTAGCAATAGACTACTGTCCATGTGAAAGTGATATAGGCTAGTCAAGACATTATCTTTTGACGATTTAATTTTTGAATCTGCTTCAATGAAAGCTGAACGTATTGAATTTTAAACTTTTAATAAAACTAAACAAACACTGCTTTAATTCTTCTGTTATGTGGAATTTTAATTTTACGACGGTGTTAAGTGAGGGGCGGCATTTCGTGCAAAAATCCAAGGGCGGCATATTGCGTTGCTACGCCACTGGTTGCTTTATGTCGGTGGAAAAGTGACAAAAATTGTTATAAATTGTTATTTTGGGCTCAAACTTTGTAATGATACGTTGCCTGGATTTGATTTGTTAAATTTCATCTGAAGAAAACATTATTGACCTATTGTGTTATTCGGTTACACTCAATTATTTCTCATTTACATTCTATTCAATTTTTTTGTCAAATTATACAGTCACATTGCGCTAGTTTCATGCAGCCTAACAGGTCACACTGAGAGTCACTCAGCCATTTCTTTTATGAAAGAACAATAGGCCTATACCTTTTTTTAAATTGTGATTATTTTTGTTTTTGTAATACTGTTACTGAAAAATTTTTTTTTTCGTAGCCTTGTACTATTTATTTTATTGGCTTGAACTTTTCTTGGTTGCACTGAAGTTTAAATGTCCTTGCTACAAGAGTTTATTTATTTCAAAAGTTTTTCCTATTTTTAGTCACCCGGAATAAGTTTATATTTGAATAAAACCACAGGACTTCACTTGAGGATCGCAGCAGCACATGATTTCTTTTCTTTCATTAATATTACTGAACATCAGCCTATCTTGTTTCAACGTAATCTGCCGATGCTTGACATTTGTCACATTAAGAACTGGGAAGCAGTTGACTCGATGACTGCTATAGTCTTTCGCTGCTTCCTGGCTGTTGTGGTATTTAGATAGCTATGGTACTATTTTATTCGTATTGTGAATAATTGTACCGTAGGCTACTATTGTCGCAACAGACAAAATAAAAGGTTTTCTCTCTCTTCTCTCTCTCTCTCGCAAATCGTATTTGTTTTGGGGTAGCCACTTTAACAAGTAGATTTCTAATAAACCACGAGCCAACCACGAACCATTAACCAATCAGAAACTACGCTGTTCATGACGTCATCAAGGTTGCGTTTAGGAAGAACAAAGGAAAAACGCAAATTCTAGCTAAATTAAATCATCGCTTTGCCATCGGTTGACTTGGTGCAGAGGGTTAAGGCGGTGGTAGTCATTTCATTGACGTGGATTTGACTCCCACCCCATTTATAACTCTTTTTTCTTCTGTAATTACCAAGCAAGTTCAAAGTAATAATCAATTCTCTGGCTGAATGCTGGAATGGTCACGAATCGATTCCAATTCTCTGCTATTGTTTATTTTTCTTCTGCAGCTGAATTGAGTGCAAGAAGGATCTTAATGACTGTAACCAATTGAGTTTATAAGGAAAATTGTCCTACCTTTCTTAACCAATGCGCCGCGGCGCGATGGTGGTAGTTGGTTCGCACGGAAAACTGTCCTATGTTAAAGTGTCTACCTCTTGCAAAACGTTTTCTGTGCAAGCGGGAGTTTTTTGCTAAAAAGTTTTAAACAAATTTGAAAAGATTTTTTTGAAAAACATTGAGTGGAGAAAATTTCACCAGATTTCACCGAAAAGTTCTCTGGTTCCTAGTTCAAAAAGCTTGACACCAAAGACCTCTAAATTTCACCAAATTTTTTTAATCTAGTATCCCATTTTCCATCTGGCATCACTATGTTGAACAAGACACAGTATTTCCAATTTCTTTTTTAATTTGACCGCTGTTTGAGCACAGTCTCTATATTACTAGTCTGGAAGGCTAACGAAAAAGGTAGTTGTCGTCGCTCGTAAAGCAGCGCCCCTAGTGGTGGTATAGTACATTATGAAAGCAAAGCACCAAAGTTACGCAAATACAGGCATATTGTCTACTATCAATGGTGAAACTGTGCAAGATATTATGGTTGCAGACTTGTTTTTAACTAATGTAGAATGTTTAGGACGTTAGTTACAGTATTTATCTAGAAAAATTCGTTTGGATTACTTTTCTGAGGCTTGGGTTAGCATGACTACAAGTAGTTAAAAGATGGTGTAAGTTCAAATTATAAGGAATTGAATTTTGGCTTCTTTAGCAGAAGACCAAAACATAGGTTGTTGAAAGGCTGGTTAGTTGATAAAATTTTCTGCCAGGAATATTAGGCACTGGTTAGTTTAAAGGAAGGCACTTGTTTCCTATGGAAATTGACCTAGACTGAAGATTAAACAGTAGGCTACTTTTGTCTATTCAAAGTCTATAAATATATATGTACACTGTACAAGTTATTTATACTAAAGAATTTTTAAAAGATATTAATTACATTATGTAAATCTAGATAAGGCTATACTAGACATGTGCAAATTATGATGCACTGGTCAAATCTATACTTGTCACAATCAACAATTTTGCTGTTCATTAAGAATATGTGAATTACAGTCAAAAATTTCCCATTCTTGTGGCTAGTTTTCTAGGTTAGGCCCAATAAGTTTATTCTAACTTGCCATTGAATATTTGTTGTTTGTCAGTTTACACTACAGACTGCAGATATACTGGCAAAAAACTTGTTTGTTTACTAGCCTACTGATAAAAATATAAAGTTGCATATGTTATTTCCTTTCTTGTTCCTCTTAAGATATTTTGCACCAAAATGAAGAAGTGCATTTGACATGACACATTTGTAGCCTATATATTATGGGGTTCTTATTCACTACCGTAACTATAGTTGATTTTGAGCCAATTCCACTAAAAATATGCTGGTGGTAATTCTCGTAAGCACATACATACGGTAAGCAAAATAACTATGTTTGAATTAAACACCGGTGGGCTAAAATATTGGTTACCGGTACTTACTTTTGAATGCAAACAGCTAGCTTCATACAAAATGAAGTACAGTACTTCTATATTTCAGATATGTCACATTTAGCATGTTACTCGTGGGCCACTCATGATATACAAAACAATTTATATGCTTAATACAAATAGAGCATGTAATGGGCAAATGGGCTGCCATGGGCAAGCATATTAACCCTTGAAAGGGAGGTATCACGACTGCCACGTCGCTCATTGTTGCCTGGTTTCGGAGGATGTTTGAAGTTTCTTGATTGGGGTAGGATCTCTACACAAACATATAAAAAATCATGTAGTGCAGTCAAGCATCTGTAGGAGCAGACAAACCTACACGATCAGCTAACTCAAACAACTGGGCATATTCCTCTGGTACACAGTCTTGGATTTTATGTACATTTATAATCTTGCACAAGCAATTCTTTGCAAGCCAAGCACTTTCTTCGGTGAGATACACTACGTCCAATGTGTCCACTAACAAAGCACGTAACATTAGCATCAACAGTTCAACATCAGATAAATCATCTATGCTAACTACAACAAAGAAATCATCAAGCCAATTGAAAGAGAAATTCACATTCAAATGACCTTCGCGACCCCTTTGTGGGTCGCAACCCCCAGGTTGAGAAACGCTGCTATACCGGTAGGCCTATATGCTATATATACAAGTTAAATCTCAGAACTTTTAACCTTTGTGACTTTGTCGCTTTAAATTACTGAACCTGCATACTTACCAGCACCGTACTTAAAATTGTCTTGCTAATGCTCTTTGTTTACAAATTATTTTTGGGAGTGACTATTTTGAGTGCCACAGATTGAAACATATTAACTTTTTGTTGTAGGCCTATCACTAAATAAAACAACTTTATGCACTTTTTTAAAATAAGTGTCAACTGAATTAGTTGATCAATCAATGTTTTTGGAAATGATGCTGGCTAAGTAGCATCTGCCAATTACGGTACTAATTTCAAGCCTACTTCAGCTTAAAGCTTCCACAAATATTTAGAAATTATAAACCCTTCAATTATTAAGCTGCTGTATGTACTTGAACTGCAGTATGAACTTTAAAGACCACTACTTCAAACTATAAAGTAATCAATTCCTTAGCAATTTGAAAACTCACATCATATTTTAACTACTTGTAGTCATGCTAGATATTAACTGTAACTAACATCCTAAACATTCTACATTAGTTAAAAACAGTCTGCAACCACAATATCATGCAGTTTCACCGTTGATAGTTGGCAATATGCCTGTATTTGCATAACCTACCTTCCAAGCAGATTCTGTAATTTGACCACAGTCTCCATATTAAAAACTTAAGACTAACTTAGAAGGATAATCTGGTAATAAGAAAAAATAGCCTAGGCCTATTTAGCCGTAGTCTGCAAATAAGAATTTAGCCTACTAAAAGTTAAAACAACCTGCAGTTGACATTACTCGGCTAAGCCTACCTAGTGCCTAGACTTTTGGCTACGACTTGCAAAAGTACCCTACCAACACTTTAGGCGCTGTCTCAAATGCAAAGACACAGCCTTGCCTGGCAACGTGGTTTGAGCAGTTGCACTAACTAAGACACATAATTTCTGAGTTGTTATTATTGCCAGTTTCCCCACGTTTTTAACATTTCAATGGGTATGCCAAATTTGAGTATTTAACAAACACTACCGGTAGCCTATTAACTGCACAAGATTACACACAGCAAAGAATAAATTTCACCAAATCTGGAGGATCCTGGTATTTTTCTCAGCACTGTCATCCAGAATGTTCTCAATGAAATCGCAAAATTGGTCAGTGGTCAGCTTTCACAAGCCCCTGGGCACGTTCCGTGTTGTGTTGGGAAGACACTTATACGTATTCCACTTCTCGAAAAGGTAACGCTATCATGCGTGACATGACTGATAAGAAATTTTGCGGTGGCTATGTGCTGTAGGCCTACTGACATCTCTTTAACAGTTTTTGTGTGGGTGTTTTTTTTGCTTTTCTCATAGGACATTTTTGATATCTGAATATAGGCTAATCACAGGACTTCACTTGAGCATTATAACCTCTTTTCATTTTTACTGCACATCAGCATATCTTGTTTCAACGTAGCCTAATTTTCCGATGCTTGACATTTGTCACACCGGTATTAAGAACACGGAAAGCTGGTTGGTTGGTTTTGAATCTTTATCCTCGGACTAACAAAGCTTTCATAGGTTATTAGTGGTAATTTCGCATACTTGTAGACGCACTTGACGCAGGGCCGGTTCAGGGGCGCCGGAACGGTTTTTGACTGGGAGCGCAGGATTATGAAAAAAGGGCACTTTTGTTGCTGAAAGACCAATTTTTTTTTAAGTTCTATGATAAGTTTTTCAATAATGCTCATTCATCAGCTCATCATTGTTTGTTTGCTTGTTTGTTATATCTTTATACTGCATTGCGAGAAAGCGTACTTGAGCGCTATGCATCGGTGTACGCCTTCCGACGTAGGCTACACCTGACCCACGCTGCAGCCGACGGCAATGTCTGTTTCCGGTTGTCTACTTTACTTATGACTTAAATTTGGTACTACCCATTACTCGAAATCGATCACTAGCGTAAAGGCAATTATCGTAGGCAATTATCGTAAAGTTTCTTGCCCAGAAAAACAACAGCAAGTGCAGTGGCTGGAGTCGAACATGCAGGCTCTCGACTGCGAGCCCAACGCGCTAACCACTCATCGAGTATTGATACAAGTGTACGGTAGGCTATAAGTTACAAAAAACAATGGCACGGGAGGGCATCATGCTATGTTATGATAATGTGGGCTATATTATACAGTAGGCTACCTACTGTAATACAGAATTTTGTGTCGTGAATATGATTTTGAGGCAGAAATGAAAGATTATAATTAGGCTAAAAGCTAATAGCTGAAATTGTTATATCGTAGCCTATTGCAAAATGTGCAGTAGCTTACATGACCTTAAAGGGCACCATTGCCCCCCCATCCACAGAAAAATTGAGGGCAGTGGGGCATCCGTCCCCCCGCTTCCGACGCCCCTGGGCCGGTTACCGAGATTAGCAGAGTGAAGTTTTTAATTGTTGAAGTGTTGTTGCCGGGGAGTTATTCCATTCTCTTGGTGCCGCTGAATGGAGAGCAGTCCTGAAATGCGTTGCTCAAGCACACACCCAAAGAGTCAAACCAGCGCCCCCGAGAGTCGAACCAGCGCCCCCGAGAGTCGAACCAGCGCCGCGTGATTTGAGCCGAGCGTGTAACCACTGAGCTAACGGGGCGGCTTACAAAAATTACACGATAGGATAGGAAGCAGTTGACTCGATGGCTGCTAACGTCTTTCGCTGCTTCCCATCGTAGAATTTTTGTTTACAATCGTATCGGTACCGTAGCCTACTGTAACAACCCCTTATTACCAGCTACACAGCTGTAGTAGTTCATCACCAGTTGATGGATTGCTGTTTGATAAAGACTATACAATGTATAGGCCTACATTCTGGCCTACATGCCTCATTAATGTCATTATATCCAAGCTTAAATCCGCATCATAAAGTGCCCATCGAATAATATCATGTGGATAGGCCAAACGTGCAAGCCAGCAATGGCAAATAAAATGTTGAAGTAGTCTCACCCAAAGCTTACGCATAATTCATTAAAGAATTAAAGCTTTCACTCACGGCAAAAAAATTGAGTTAAGCCACAGCTCTTTCTTGCTCTGCTTCTGGTTAATAAGGTTGATTTATTCAACACAGAGCATAATTAGCCTATGCGCAGGGCCGTTGAGAGGATATATTGGCTAAGTAGGCTACTAGTGAGATCCTTGTGCGCCAAATCAAGACATTAATAAATAAAATGTAGGCCTACTCTATCCAAACAATACGCTGTGGTTTCCGGGACTCTAAAAATAACCCGGGCCCGGTCAAAAAGTAACCACGTCAATGTTTCTATCTATCTGTGTATTTCTATGTGTTTGTGAATTGTAGCCTATGTTATTGTAATGTAAGCTTATTGTGTAGCCTACTATTATACAGTGGCGGCTCGTGCCATGGGGCTACAGGGCTGCAGCCTCACCTGAAAGGGAGAGAAGAGTGAAAATATGTTTTCCTCTGTGTTTGTCCGACCCGGTTACTTTTTTCACTTAAGAATTGCGGATGGAAAATTAAAATATTAAAAGTTTCGTTTGGCAACACCGAGTTTGGGCATACTTTTTTGCAGGCCGAGAATCTGGATTTCAAGCGCTCTGATTGGCTAAAAATTATCTTTGAAGCTCCACCTCTTCTGGTGTTATACAGCAATTTTTGAATCTGTTCGGGCTGCATGGAAAACAGCCCCCCTAACCGAATAACTTTACAGACTTTTTAAAGGTAGTTTTTGTTTTGCGGAGTAGCGATGAGCCATTAATGTAGAAGTGTTAGCTGTAGAGTTAGGATATCTAACAAGTTATAGGAAGTGCTTAGGGCATCTCAAAATCACTTGAACCTTGTATGCAACGGCTAGGCTAGTCAGACTAAGGTCAATACTAGTAAAGTTTGTCTCCAAAGCAATAGGCTACTGTTAGCTTTTTTTTAATAGGCCTACAGCTTAGGAATACATCAACTTTTCAACAAAGTTTGAATGCATTTTTTCAAAATTTGGGGTAAACACATGCTCAGCAGATAACCTACGCACCAAATTTAATGAGATGTTTTGATTTTTTTTGGGGAGAGAGAGACCCCCCAGCGAAGTCGTTTGCAGCACTGAACTGCTCTTACACCAAATTAAGAATAGGATAAGGCTTTTCAGCGGTGTGTGGAAGTAGGCCTATCTGTCAGAGAAAAATGTCGGCATTGATGATGCTAAACTGTTCGATCTATTTCAGTGGTTCTCCAACTGGCGTCTGCGAGACAATTCTCTGGAACCGCGAAGCACCTTCAAAAAAAAATAAACACAATTGCGCAGTGGCGTAGCTAGGGGGGCGGACCGCCCCGGGCGGCACGTCTGGGGGGCGGCACTTTCAGACAGGACGTCTTGTTTTTTTGTTGATAATGCAAAAGTACATGGAAAATAAAAGCAAACAGAATGGCAACGTTCAAAACAGTGGCGTAGCCAAGGGGGAGGAGGGGTTTGGGGGTTACAACCCCCTTTGGCACGCATGTGACGTCACGATATTGAGAATGATACTTTCAGTCTCTATGTCTCTAAGACAAACTTTGCCTAATTTTAAACGAAACTCCATTAAAAGAGCGAGTTTTGCCAATACCAAACATTCAAATATCTCAGCCAGGAATTAGCAACAAGAAAACATACCGAAAAATTCCCAAGAAAACATGATCTTATCCTTTTGCTATGCCACCGGACAGCACCATTTTACAGGAATATTTATACTAGAGGATTTATACCCACATTTTTGTTGAAAATGCTCTCAGAATGCAGCAAATCAAAAGTAATTTTTCAAAATTATTTTTCAAACCAAAGTTAAAAGGTAGGCTATAAGCTGGCTTGGCATCCCTCCACACAGGTTTTTAAGCCTGCAGGCTAGGCGAAGTTGATTAAGGCTGGTTATATTTACTGATTAAACTTTTCAATTGAACGCATCTCCGAACTTTTAGCTTTTTTAGCCTTAGTCAAATTAGCCAAAAATTAATAACTTTTTAACTTTGTGCTACTAATTGAATTTTTAACTTAAATTTGACTCAGTGATTCCTATGTTCAATTTGGTTTCACTGTGATACATTGTGGAGAAGAAAAGCCGCAGTGCGTGCTATGTTGTAAAGTTTTAGCAAGTTCTGCTATAAAACCGGGGTCTAAAATTTAGCAAGCTGAAAAAACATTTGGTAACACATCATCCAGATTATCAAAACAAAGATGCAGATTTTTTTATACGGCAAGCTAATAGTTTAGTTAGGTCAAGATTTGATAGCACTAGTGATCAGTAGCGTAGCCAGGAATTTTGAAAGGGGGGGTTTTGACGACCCAGCGGCGGGGGGGCTGGGGAGCCTCCCCCAGAAAATTTTGAAAAATAATTTTGAATTTGATACATTCTGAGAGCATTTTCAACAAAAATGTGGGTATGAATATTCCTGTAAAATGATGCTGTCCGGTGGCATAGCAAAAGGATAAGATCATGTTTTCTTGGGCATTTTTCGGAAATAAAGCTAAGTCTCTATGTTTTCTTGTTGCTAATTCCTGGCTGAGATGTTTGGTATTGGCAAAACTCGCTCTTTTAATGCAATTTTGTTTAAAATTAGGTAATTTTTTTTGACTGAAAGCATCATTCTCAATATCGTGACGTCACACGCGTGCCAAAGGGGGGGTTGTAACCCTCACACCCCCACCTAACCCCATGTAACCCCCACACCCACACCCCCCCCCCCCCCTTGGCTACGCCACTGCTAGTGATCATTGGAAGGAAAATATTGCAGGATTAAGGGCCTCCTACGAAGTTGCAAGAAAAATAGCTATCGCTAAAAAGCCTCACACCATCGGAGAACAACTGATCTTACCTTGTTGCCAAGTTATTGTATCAAACGTTTTGGGAGCATCTGAAGCTCAAAAGCTGAAGCAAGTGTCTCTGTCAAACGACACTGTGAGCAAAGGTGGGCGAAGTTACTTTCAAAAGTAACTGAGTTACAGTTACTTGGCCAAAATAGTAACTGAGTTACCGTTACAGTTACCGATTTTAAAAAGTAACTAGTTACCGTTACTAGTTACTTTCAGTTACTCACAAATCTGAACATAAAATTCTGCACCTGGCGAGCTCTGCATGCAAGTCCAGTTTAACCGCAATGTTTGATATACGGTATAGTGTTAGAGCCATCCATGCTAACCTAACAGCACAAGTACAAAACCAACAATGTTTTATTTACAAAAAATTACTGACTGGTTTATATGTTTATTTCCTTTGAGAAATACGAGCATTTCAAAGTGCTCGTCACTTAGGCCTGCTCTTTTGGGCTTTAAAATGTTCTTGCCCAATCGTCGTCGTCGTATGAGCCTCTGGGGCCGATGGTCTATCCTTTTACCGCCCCAGATTCACGATGCTCCCGGACTACACTGGAAGGTTACTAAAGAGCAGCCAGTCTTTGGTTTCATCATCCATGACATGCAGATCTTCCACTCCATTAGGTGGCTTGAAGATGGTACAGTCATTGATGATGTCCGCCCCGATAGTTCAATTGGTTAGCGCATCACTTCTGGAACGGAGAAGCTTCAAGATCAGCGGCACTGGTTCGACTCTCAGGGCGTGCGCTTGAGCAAGGCACGTTAAGGACTGCTCTCCATTTAGCGGCATCTAATAGATGGAATAATTCCCCGGCAACAAGACTTCAACAATCGGAAACTTCACTCTGTCAATCTCGGTGACCGGGCCTGCGTCAGTGATTTAAAGTCTTTAGACTACAAGTAAGCAAAACTGCCAGGATTAAGCTCTGCAAGAAACTTTCCCAGTCCGAGGATAAAGATTCAATCAATCAATGATATTGTCTGCGGTCTATTCCTCTGCACCATATTCACAGGAGGAGGAAGAGGCCATTTCCCATTGGTGCATGGTTGAGCGGAAAAGCCCGATGCCCGTACGGAGACGGTTGAGGCGCACCCATGCCTGTCTTGGTAGTGTCAGGCCGATGAGGCAAAACAATATTTCCACTGCAGCACTTGACGGAATGTGAGTGTTATGTTTTTAAAACAGTTTTTTCATCGGTCCGCTTGTGAATCTGGATCCGCTTAACTTGGGTTCAGGGTCCGCTTCCAAATACTCCTGTAACAGATTCAACGCGCACGCATCGCTTTCTTTTCTTGGTTTTGCGTAAAGTGGTGCAAAAAAAGTGCTCCGTGGCTCTACCACCATCCACTTCAATGTCGCTGCTACTCCCCTCTTCAGCAGAGTAGTTTTCTTCTTCAATTGCTTGAAGCATGTTCTGTTTTATTTTGGTCTTTAATTCAGCAGTATGGATTAATTGTCAGGCATTAAACACAGATAAATCTAAATTGTGGGTGGAATGCAGTCGCAAGCTGAAAGTCACTGTCCTCGACAGTAGCGCACCCAGAAAAAAATTTAGGGAGGGGCTAATTCAGAAATGTCGGCCGAGTGATTGCGACAATCGTTACAGTGACAATAGGGCAAGCCCATCCCATTGATTACTATTTAAAGGCACTCACGGCTCACAATTCACCGGTTGCCGATACATCAAGATTCGTTCTCTCAATCACATTAAAAGTTGGCCTACTGAACCTCATGCTACTAGCACCATCAGCACCCTCATCCCTACGTCCACTCTCGCAATCTTCTATAGATCTCGACTTTTTTGTCATGTAGGCTAATTTATGACAAAATAGAATTAGCTTTCCGTTTGCCAACACGAATAAGTTCGAAAACAACAACTAGCACGAAAATAGTTTGAAACAAAACACTAATTTTGTAAACAGTAAATTTGATGTGGACATTTTTCCTACTTAAAAAACATTCAAAATTAGTTCGTATTTTCAAGTAAAGTCCCAGACGCCTTCGTCTCTCTGCTCAAATGTCGTATACAGTTTTACACCACGAGAGTATGGGAGCATCTGAACTTTAGGGAGTTAACCCTAGCTGTAGCGACACGGGGTTTAATGAGGACGCCCCACTCTAGTAGTGAAATATTTCTCAAAAGGAAATATGCTAGAAATGTGAAATTTCTTAACTTTTAGTTTTTGTTCTTTGCGAATTTTTTAAACCTACACTGGTCATTTTTTTACCTTCCTGCCCTTCACAATAAGCATTTCGTCTCAGGTGGCTAGACATTTTCGTGCAATGCTAGATATAGCCTAATGTAAAACAATAAAAACTATTAACCCTTTGCTTTTCAACGTTTTTTTGGAAGTTAACTGCTCAAGGGGGGGCCGTTTTTGGATCAAATTCAATCAGCTGTTACGTGTTATCCGCTGATGCTATTTGAACAGAAGTTGCACTGGTGTGAAAGCAAATCATTTGTATATAAGTTTGAAAAGTCATTATTTTAAAATTTTATATGTTAAACTTGATATTTCAATTTTTGCAAAGGTACCCAAAAACGACAATTTTGATTTAACTTGCCGCTATTTAATTACCGTGCTAATCCGATTTCATGCAAACTTCTGAATAACAAAGAGCTCGATCGAACGCACGAAGTGTGTGTGCGGTGTGCCGAATCATTGCATTGATTAGAATTTACGACTTGCGAGCAAATCTTATTGTAAGCTACTCACTGATTCTAAAATAGTTACAATCAAAGTAACATTGTTACACGAATTTGAAAAAAAAACAAAACTGCGTTTGTTGTCTTACATTTTTATCCTAAACTAATGCATTCCCAAACTCATGGCTAGCTTCTAGTTTTATGGAACCAAATTTCTCATAAGTAACACCTTAGCCTGCTTGAATAGCTGTTTACATCTTCGTTTGTGTATTTAGGTCTACAATTGAGTTTGTAGTATGAATATTTTTAGTAGAGAGAAGACAGTTGAACAAGTTGTTGAAATTATCTGAAATTTCTAAGTTCAAATTAGGTGCTTTTGAAATTGTGGATTTGTGTCAAGTCGCATCACAAATATCATGCAGGCCACATCATAAGTCATTTCGCTTACGGGTGTTTATAAACATGACTCATAAATTACATCCACAAAAAATACAGCATTTATATCAACAAAGCTAAGTTCGAAGCTCACTTTTTATTGAAGATTGTGTCAATCAATTCGAAATAATGCAACAGCGAATTGCCGCCAGCGTCGAAATAATGCAACAGCGAATTGAGGAACGTGCGTAAACAAAGGAAATGTGAAATAACCCACAGTCAGCAAATCTACATAAATTTAACGTTTACAAATGTTGAATCAATGTAAAAGGACTGGATTGCTGACTGGGTCCTTATTGTTTGAAGCACTAAAAATACGCGTAATATCGACAACATCAGCAAGGCAGTGATTATGTTTCTGGCCAAAAAAAAAAAAATAACTTTTGACTTCAAAGATAAAAATGATTATAACGAAGCTTCAAAGTTTGTCGTAAAACATTTTACAGAGATACAATAAACATAATCATTTTGTGCCAGATTGTGAGAAGACTTCCTAGATTCTTTCCAACCATTTGCATGATTGCAAATTATTTTCTATAACTCTATATTGCTAAAAAATGGCTTCTTTGTTGAAACAACGTGGCTACAATTCTATAAGAAATTCTTAGGCCTACTACATTGAAGTAATGAAATTTTTTTTGTGATTTTGCTGATGACGTTTTACAATATCCGAGAAGTAAAAAATAATAATGATGAATTATTTTATAAAACCGTGGTTTGCAAGTGCTTCACAAAAAATTGTTGAGGGAAAATTTACTATTAGACGTAAAACGTTTGTAAAAGAAAATTGTCGGTTTACGTATTTATAATGTTTATTGCGCTGTTATCGAATTATAAACTGCCTGTATTGTCTACCTTTGTGGTTGCCGGCCAGCTTAGAGCAGCATGCAAACCATGCGTTTTTGGTATTTGCATCGTGTTATGATTCTCGAAAATCTCCCACAAGGTCTTTATTTTTATCGTGATATTTTTGTGCCTTGTCTGTCCTGAACTTGAAGTCATTGTGCAGCACAATCCACACCGGTTTTTAGACTCAGTCTTCATTGAAAATCTTTTGTGTGGTGCATCATTTCAAGTAGTGTCTTCCCCTAAACTGTTACACAAATCGCCCAGAACCAGAACCATCGTGTTATCTTACAGCAGTTGAGAGCCCGTTATTGTATGTGTGGAATTATTACTGTAGATGTCTGACTAAATTCATGCCAAAGTTGAGCAAATTCTGCTTTCGGGATCCTTGCCGTTATTTACGGTATTTTTTGTTGATAAGTTTGGGCAGCATTTTTCCAAGATAAATGAAGACATCGGTATTGTTCGTCACTTAGATTTAGTTTTCTCAGCATTGTTTATTCATTCTTTGATCCACTAGTTTGTCCCACTTTTGGTATAATCGGATCGTTTATAGCCTAAATGGCGGGTCTTCACAATAGCCGGCCTCTTATACATTGGCGCAACGTATTCAGATGTTGAATCAATGATGAAGAAAGCTGATTTGTTGTTTGTCTTATGTGACGCCTAACTTTATGCCTCGTCTACAGTACAAAATATTTTGTAATGTACATTGTGTACATTGTACATTTTGTTTGTAGGCCTACATTACAAAATATTTTGTAATGTAGATGAAGCATTATCATCTTTATTTTGCGCTCTTTGGAACAAAACACAGTGCACTGTGAAACAAAAATACAGGACATAACAACAAGTAGGCGACATAAATCAGTGAAGGGACGCCATCGAGTTAGCTGCTACGTGTAAATGAAGCCTATCTCATAATTTTGAGTATCTCACAATTACTGTTTGCAAAAACGCTATTTCTCCGGCTTCTCCCAAAAGCATTTGCAGTGATACATTTCCTCAATTGCAAGTTTTGTCAATGAGAGCATTTCCATAGAACGTTTATTTCGAAACCAAGTTTTCGTGTCTTTATCCAAGAGAAGATTTCTTATTGTAACGTTTTTTATTCGTCAATGAATATTATCTGCTTGAAACAACTGTTTTGAATAGTTTGTGGCCTCCATAGTCTACTATTTTGATCGTGGATTGCTATTCTTCTTTGTAGAGCTGATAACGCAAAAAACGTTTGCTATTATTGTTTCTAATTAACAGCTTTGCGATCACTGGCTTTTCTTTGTAGCATAAGAAATAACGCGCTTTGTATTATTGAGGTCAAACCAAACAAAAGAAAGCAAGAGAATGCTTCTCTCTGCTCGCGCATATCGATGCACGAAGCAATTATGAGCTTATGGCTTGTCATCGCAATGTAATCCATTTCACGCTTTGCTGGAAGTTAGCTAGAAATAGCAAAAATTCACCAAAATCTTGAATTTACAAGAAAACTACACAACTTTTAGCATCAAATTTAATATCATCAGATCCGCCTGGCAATTTTAGGAAAAGTCAAGAAAAACCAAGTGCATGGCGTTACTGTGCTTCAAATAATTAAAGGAAATATGAGGGGGGGGCCAAATCCGGCCTCCCTTTGAGGAGCAAAGTGTTAATACTACAAAAAGTGCTCAATGCCAAGTAAAGCAGAGCGAATTAAATCAAATATAGTAATAACTATATTTAATTTTTAATGCAAATGCAACATAAATGTTACTGCAATTAAGCTTACTTTGAAATGTAAAAACGCCCAAAAATGCCTTATATTTATGAGCAAAAGCAATTTTTTGTTTACTTTAGCATTAGCCTACTTTATGCTATAATTCAAAACTTTCAATTTTGAAGCTATTTTTAGGAAAGTAGAATAAAAACCGACTTTCTGACGTCTTTTCATCTCAAACACTTTGTTTCAATAAATTTGTTGGGTAAAAATTTAATTTCTATACGCACAATACACATTGCTATTATCTTGTAAAATATTTTAGCCCTGTGATTTTCATAGCTCTCGTTATTAGCGATTAATTAACCCGGGGGCTAAGATAGCCTGTGACGTGCTTTCCGCGTACGAAAACAGCTCGTATTAAGATAGGGTTGAAGAAAGGTAGGGCAAGCTGGGGTAAGATGATCACGGGGGCAAGATGATCACCCCCATTTATTTTCTTTTAAAATGCAGCTTTAACACAATGCTGCCAGGTAGTGACAGCTCTACCAAAACGCCATTTATATGTAACTTTCAGCCATTTTAGACTAGCTGTTGAGGACTTGTGCTGAAAAACGTGATTTTGGTAGCTAAAAGTAAAATTGCAAAATCACAAAAAGCAGGTGATAACGTTGTTTTTAAAGAATGTCAGAAAAGCGAAAGTATGCGCATCAGGTAGGGAGTCAATTCATAATTCAGCCTTGCTTCTTACAGCTCATTAGTATTTTTAAGTTTCAGCAGAGTGCAGTTGAAAGTAAAATGTTTGGCATGGGGCAAGATGATCACTTGCACGTGGGGCAAATTGATCAGGGTGATCACCTTGCCCCACTTGAAATTATTTTGGACAATATAATTCTGCTAGTTTGAGACTAATTTAAATGAGTAAATTTATAAGTTAAAATTGCTTGCACTGTTCCTGGTTAACCTCGTGAAATTCCATAAAGTGACATCTCCCTGAATTACTGTAATTTTATTGCAGATCTTTTGATTTAGGCCTACCATACTTCATAACATATTATCTTTTTCTGAAAGAATTAGGCTATGGTACGGGTATATAAACGAAAAACTGATCATGGGAATGCTTCTTTGGAACGTCTTTTGCAAGCTTCTAAAGCGGTTTCTGACGGTTCTGGGTTTTAGACGGCAGCAAAGCGATATAGTGTTGATCGAATGACATTGAAACGATTTATAAAGAGGCAAACGCAAACACCTGCTGATCAAAATATTTTGACTGGACTTACTCACCTTGCAGATATCAAGAAAGTTTTGAATAGCACTCATGAAGCTGACCTAGCTGCACATGTTATCAAACTTTCAAATATGTATTTTGGCATTACTCCGGACAAATTTCGGAAACTTGCCTATGAGTTTGCGAAAGCCAATGGCATAGCAATTCCAGCTGCATGGAACCAAAATGAAAAAGCAGGAATTGAATGGTTTAGGTCATTTCGAAGCAGACACAGTTTGTCTGTTAGAATTCCAGAAGCAACATCAGTTGCTCGTGCTACTGCTTTCAACAGCCGTGTTGTAAATCAATTTTACGACAATTTGGCTTCTGTACTGGACAAGCATGCTTTTGAGCCACAAGATATCTACAATTGCGACGAAAGTGGTTGCCACACTGTGCAGACTCCAGGGAAAGTGATCACTAGAAGAGGTCAAAAGAGAGTTGGAGCTATAACCTCCCGAGAACGAGGAGAATTAGTTACACTGGTGTACACAATAAATGCGCTTGGAAATGTCCTGCCCCCGATGTTTATTTTCCCCAGAGTAAGGTTCAAAAATCACTTTTTGAATCTTGCACCCAGTGGATCTACCGGTGTTGCGTCCAAGACAGGATGGATGAAAGAAGAAATTTTTCCAACATACCTAGAGCACATCAAGAAATACTCTCGCTGTTCCAAAGACCATCCCATCCTACTAATCTTGCACAACCATGAATCACATACTTCGTTGGCCTCAGTTGACTTTGCTAAAGAAAATGGTATAACGCTTCTCACAATCCCACCTCACACATCCCACCGCCTTCAGCCACTAGATGTGACCGTTTTTGGACCTTTTAAACGTGCATATACTACTGCAGTGGATGGATGGATGCGAAGCAATCCCGGAAAAACGGTGACAATACATGATATTCCTGGATTAGTAAAAGCAGCTCAAGAAGTGGCAATGACTTCTCGCAATATCGTTTCTGGATTTAAAAACACGGGAATATTTCCATTTAACCGTGATACCTTCACTGAAAGCGATTTTGTTTCCGCAGACGTTTACGATCGACCGCTTCTTACACCTACAGTTGACGATCTGGCAAATGAACCAGGCACATTTGATGCAAATGCTGAGGAAAGCATAGCTGATCTGGGTCATCGAGATGGGGCTGAGGAAACTGAAAACCCGTCTACTCAACTTCCAGGAACAACAAATCCTCAATCATGCTCCTCCACCATCACCATGTCTCCACAACTAGGAGATCATCAGCCATGCTCCTCTACCATGTCTCCGCATACACCAGTACATGATCTTCTTCCTTTGCCCAAAGCTCCACCACGAAAGAATACCAACAAAAGGAGAAAAACTGGCTCTACCAAAATATTAACAAACGCTCCAGTGAGAAATGAAATTGCGAATGCGAGGATGCAACGAGAACAGCGCAAGAACAAGCCCAAACGAAGAAGAATTCTGAACAAAATTTCAAACAAAAATGCTAGACCCCCTCCACAAGAATCCAGCGACGAGGACTGCAATACAATGCCAATTCCTTTTGCCGATAGCTCCAGTGACTGCGATCTAAGTGATACAGAAATTGTAGAAGGAGACTTCGTTGTAGTAAATATAACCGGAAAATCGAGAGTAGTTCCATATATCGCGAGAATCGACTCTTTTGAAGATGGCGAATACGAGGGAGTATTTTTGAAGAAAATCCAGAGCTTACCAGGAAATTTTGAAAAGCTTCTCTTTGTAATTGATGAAGATGATAGTGCTTCATTCACAAAAAGTGATATTGTTCACAAATTGCCGTCACCTCACTTCAGGAGTGGAAGTATGACACTGTATGGCACAGCGGCCTTACCTGCAAACTACTCCGTCTCCTTCCTGATAGGCACATGGTCCATATGATTATGGAACTTGTGCAAAACCGCAGCTTTACCCTTTCCACCGGTAGCGGCCGACGAAGTAGACTACGTCGACTCAGGAACGGCGTCCCACAGGGCTCTGTCCTGGCTCCCCTCCTCTTTAACACTTACATCTATGACCTGCCTGACACCATCTCCAGGAAGTATGCTTATGCAGACGATCTGGCTCTCCTGCATCCAGCCGGAGATTGGCAGTCAATGGAGAGGAACCTAAGCCAGGACATGTCAACTATATCAACATATCTCCAGAAATGGAAGCTACAGCTCTGCAAGGCAAAGACAGTGTCGGCAGCCTTCCACCTAAACAACAAGGAAGCAAAACGTGAGATCAACATTACCACCGATGACGAACACCTCCCCTACTGCGCCGAACCCACCTACCTCGGCGTAACCCTGGACAGGTCACTCACGTACCGACGACACCTGGAGTCACTGCGCAAAAAACTATCTGCGCGCGTTGCACTTTTGAGGCGGCTGGCGGGTTCCGGCTGGGGAGCTGATGCGAAAACCCTTCGCACAGCTACCTTGGCCCTTGTCCATTCTACCGCTGAGTACTGCGCACCAGTGTGGTGCCGCAGCTCTCACACCCGCCACATTGACACCGCCATCAATGACGCACTACGCACTGTGACTGGATGCCTGCGTCCCACTCCAACGGACTGCCTTCTCATCCTTGCAGGCATCCAACCTGCTGAGCTTCGCCGTAAAGGAGCCATGATTTCCCTTGCTCGTCGCGCACTGGACCCCGACCACCTCCTCCACAGTACATTCCAGCGCCTACCTGGAGGACAGCAGCGACTGAAATCAAGACGCCCATTTGTGCCCGCCGCACGACAGCTTCTGAACAACGTTGAAGATCTTGGAATAAGTGCGGCACACTGGACGAACTACACATGGAACATGGAGTGGCAAAACAACACCTCCCGACTCCGTGATTTCCTACCCGACGTCGATCCCCACCCTCCGGGAATGTCCCTCGCAAGACTTGCGTGGGTCCGGCTTAACCGCCTACGAACCGGCGTCGGTCGCTTTCGTTCAGACATGTGCAAATGGGGCCTGGCTCCCTCACCGGGATGCGAGTGTGGCGCCACAGACCAGACAGTAGATCATGTCGTCCATGACTGCCCAATCCATCAACCACCACATGGAGCGCTTGGACTGAAGGCCCTGGATGACGAAACTGTCGAGTGGCTGATGACATCATGCCCAAACATATAGTCCAGAAGAACAGCTCATACGACGAAGAAAGGAGTGGAAGTGAGAGAAAATCACACCAACTGTATTTTAATGCCAACCTGTCCGCATTTAATTTGTAAAAACTTTGTCTAAGATTCTCCAAACAGGGCCCAACTATAAGGGAAGCACATTTATGTTTGGGGAGTAGAATAAAAATCAACGTTTTTGGGAATATCATGAAATCAGACGATTAACATCCCTAAATTAGCCTTTGATTGACATTTGTGCATGCTACAGTAAAGAATTGGGTTTTGTTCAATTGTACCCCATGATACCCCTTGTATAGTACCTATGGCCCTACTGTTGAGCAATGTGCCGTGTGTTTGAATGTTTTTTGCTGTTCGTTTGAAAGATTCTTTTACAGTTCACGTATTGCATATCAATCGTTGTTTTTCATAATGTCAGTCACTTGCCTTTTCAATTTGTGGTTACACCAAGTTTTTTCTATTTTTGATAATAAACCCCACCTCACAGAATGCATAAAATGTATGATCACCTTGCCCCATATGTGTGATCATCTTGCCCCGGTACTGGGGCAAGATGATCATCTCGTCTACATTTTTTCAAATGGCTATAGATTGTCATGCTTTTGGCTTATAATGCAAAGCATGCTACCATTAGATGCGCAAATGAACACATACTTTTGTAATGCTAAGAATTTGTAAATATCTTTTAAACTTTGGATTTTATTGAGATTTTAACCTTACGATGATCATCTTGCCCCACCTTCCCCTACCATCAAAGATCATACCATGGAGTGTTCTTTTTGCACAGATCAAAAATTCTCTGCTGACTCATTTAAAATTTTACGCAAAAGAAAATCCCAATTTGACACCAGAATTCAGGAAGCACTGTTGAGTGTTAACGCTACAACCCAAATTCAAACAAACAATTACTTGCTGGAGACGCGTCCATTCTTCTTAACATTTACTTGATATATCACGTTCCCTGTGGTGCACATTTTTTTGTAGTTATTTACAGTATGTTGTTGCCTTTTCCTAATCTCAATTTACCTTCAAAAAGTTGAAATTTATTGCATTTTTTAATTAACTTAATTATTTTCAGATTCCTGATGAGGGCTTAAAGTTAAGCCGTAAACGTTTGACTGTTAAAACCATATGTACTGTAAATATGTAAAATATATTGTTATAATGCTCAGCCCTGTTGTAGGCTATTGTTGTGTCTTATTCATATCTAACTTGTAAGCAAAAGGTATAACTTAAATGGGGAACATACAAAAACTTCATTTTTTGTGGCGGGTTTGGGGGGGGGCTTGATCCCCCTTAGCCCCATGCTGGGTGCGCTACTGGTCTTCGAACCAATGACCAAATCTGGTTTGTATTGATTCCACAAGAACGTCCACCAACGGCAAGCAAACAGCAATGCTGTTGCTGGTTTTGATGTCAGACAATCTTTTTAAAAGCATTGAACGCGTTACACTAAATGCAATAAATTTCAACCTCTTGAAGGTAACTAACTAACTGACTATAAGCATCAAGAAATTGCTTTTAATCGCTGCGTGTTTCGTGATGCTTATAGTCAGTTCTACCAATTCGACAAACACTGGACACAAACGTGCAAAGACAGACAAAATCATAAAAATATGAGGAAGGCCTTCGTCCTGCAGTGGAACAACAATGGCTGACAATGATGATGATAGTCAGTTAGTAAGTTAGCCTACCTCTTGAGACCCCAATATATCTGGCTACAACAATCAAAGAATTTCCCTTCTCTAACAAAGTCAAGGCACAAGGTTTTTTTTCCACTTTCTTCTTCTTTTGACCCATATTAGTTTTTGAAAAAAAATTGCAAGACCTCGAAACTTTAAGAAAATGAAAAAAATATTGTGCGATTTCACCCCCCTTACTATTCACGAAGCTGGAAAGCAACACAAGGCACGCAAAGCAACGGCTTTACGATGAAGTGTTGCCAGAGAGTAGCTAATGATGTAACTATAAGCGTTTTTGTGCCGAAATGCTTTTGGCGGGAACAGTAAGCTAAGAACTTGTGCAGATTCTACATGTAAAGTTTTTTTTTGCCGATTGAATGTAAAGATTTTTTTTCCGGCACTGTAGAACTGATAGCACCTAAGCAGTTGCACCCATTTCATTGACGTGTGAATTTTTAATTGCATGTAACAAGTAAATTATTATTATTTACCGTTTTTTGCGCTAATTTGCCTTAAGTTATTGGAGGACCGTAAGTCGTTGAAAAAATCACAAGAGGACCGTTCAACAAAGTTTTTGAAAAGTTTGAGAACCACTGATCTATACCAAAGCTAGTGCAAAGGCGTCTTAAACCTGATAGCTAGCTTGCATTAACTTTATTTAAATGATGGCACATTAGAAAATGGACAGAATAGTTCAAACATTGCATAACTATTAGGGTGGGTCGAAATTTGGACTTTTTCTCCGATTTCATTGCTACAAACCTTTTTTCTTGCGAATAGTCATAAAACGACATTCCTGAAAATTTGAGCTTAATCGGACATCGTCTTCATTTCTAAAAATCGCGATTTATAAAGGTACCTGAAGCGATTTTTTCGAGGCTTGAAAGTGCATTGTTTTTAATAGGAAGTTGTTTTTACGAGATTTGAAAACGTCATAACTTACCTAATTCTTATTGTAAAAAGATGATTTATGCGTCCACAGATTCAATATAATTAGGAGAATCCAATTCATTGTGTCCTGACCCCGAAAAAGGTTGACGTCATCAATGACGTCATTAAACAGTAATTTGGAAATAGCGATAAAACTGATAATTCTACATGCATGTAGAATGCTTCATCTCTAAGTTATTTGATAATGAATTGATGTACTTTCCAAACATAAACATCATGCTGGTCCTTGATGACGTAATTGATGACATCACCCACTTTATTAAAATGAAACTGTTAAGATAGCATCAAGAACAGGTGGAAAGATTTTTGTTCGCGAAAAACACTACAGTGTTGTTCAGAAACCTGGATATCAGTATTTAACTGTTGTCAGTCCAATATCAGAAACAGCTGAAGATATTACAAATGCTCTCATGGACTGTATCAAAAAATATAGTATGGTGCATTGTGTCAAAGTAGTTGGGTGTGATTCCGTGAATGTAAACACTGGATTTAAATCAGGTGTGATAACTGGACTGGAACAACGCCTTGGTCATCGTGTGAGTTGGTTTATATGCATGTTGCATCCAATAAGTTACCCCTTCGACACGTCTTCGCTACATTAGATGGACCTACCAGTGGTGACACACCATTTAAAGGGCCAATAGGGAAGCTTCTAAGTAGAGTTGAATTTGAAGAAGTCAACCCTTTATTTGTGCCTGTGAATACGGGGCCAGGAAATCGTTTGCTACCGGAGCACAGAGTAAAAGATCTATCGACTGATCAAAGGTATCTGTACGAGATTACCAATGCCATTAGGAATGGCTATGTTTCATCTAAACTGATGTACGCAAAGATTGGTCTGTTAAATCATTCGTGGTGGCTAACTTTCGCATCACGTTGCTACAAACTATACATCAGTGATCACAAATTGCCAAGTGACATTGCAGAAAACTTGAAAATAATTGTTGCGCATATAGTCATTCAATATGCCTCATGTTGGTTCAATATAAAATGTGAACCATTGTACAAAGACGGACCAAAGCATGTCCTTAAATCATTGCAGTGCTGTTCACTTTTGCCTGATAAAATTCGAGACATTGCGTTGAAATATGTTAAAAAGAATGCCTATTTTGCACACCCGGAAAGGCAGTGTGGAACAAATCTTTAAAGAGCAATATTGTTATTTAAAATCAAGCGAATCATAACTAATTGATAACGATCCATTATCTATCACAAACACGCAATATTTTCCAAAAGCCATCATAGTGAAACGTAATTTAATAATGTAGATGACGTCATCAAGCACCAGCATAATGTTTATGTTTGGAAAGTACATCAATTCATTATCAAATAACATAGAGATGAAGCATGCAGGATTATCAGTTTTATCGCTATTTCCAAATTACAGTTTAATGACGTCATCATTTTTCAAAGTCAGTAGACAATGAATTGGATTCTCCTAATTATATTGAATCTGTTGACGCATAAATCATCTTTTTTCAATAAGAATTAAGTATGTTATGACGTTTTCAAATCTCGTGAAAACAACTTTCTATTAAAAACAATGCATTTTCAAGCCTCGAAAAAATCGCTTCAGGTACCTTTATAAATCGCGATTTTTAGAAATGAAGACGATGTCCGATCAAGCTCAAATTTTCAGGAATGTCGTTTTATGGCTATTCGCAAGAAAAAAAGTTTGTAGCAATGAAATCGAAGAAAAAGTCCAAATTTCGACCCACCCTAATAACTATAGATTTTTTTCAATGAATTGTTAAAAATCGAGCAATTCTTTATCTGCAATAAGCTATGGCTCAAAATGCAAATGTAAAACGCATGTTTTCTGTGGAGAAAATCAAAAAACAGCAAAATGTTCATTGACCGAGTCTGACAAATAAATATGTTATGTTTTTTATTTGTCACTTTTGCTACGTAAGCCTATAATCATCTAAGATTTAAAATTGTTTAAACGTAAAAGTCCACTGGCATTTTACTTGCTTACTAAACATGTCTTCTTTTTGGGTGATAAAAATATGGCAAGCCTACAAATGCACCAGCAAGACTTTGAAACGAACTTGGTCAAATTTTAGAATATCGTATTAATAACAAGTTTAAGTTTTACACCTTCACGATGTTAAGGCTAAAGATTATCATCAATCGGCCTGCCATAGCCTACTATAATCAAAATACTGACGACAAAACTTTATGCTAGACTCTTGAAAGCTTTACGTGCAATGCTGTGTCTACCTGATAAAATAAAGAGGGTGGAACGATTCAGTTTATCGTCAGTGCTTTAATTCGAATGCAATCTTTCGACCACATACAATTGCGAACATAATGGACATTTCAAACAAGGCACATTTCGAAACAAGCTATACATTTTTCATGCACAAAATAGAAAAATATTTTTCAAAACGAAAAACAAAGACAGTTCATTTACTAAAGTGGCAGCAATCTACAAGAAATTTACAATATGTTTTGTTGCGGTTCGACTGCATGTGAAACAGTGTGATATCGTTTCTGCACATTTTTGGAGCTTCACTTGGACAAAACAGGTGTTGAGCTGGAACTTTCTACGTGCACCAATGAACACGACAGAGCAGGAAGGTTTTTATGGCATCACAATCAACTCAGCGCTGAAGTTTTAACCATATTTCAATGCACATTGGAAAACAACGATGCTAGGCCTATATTTATTTCATCATCAGTCGTCATCTCCGCTTGCAGCAGATTGCGCATCAACATGGGTTATTTTCTTCCAAGATTGGCGATTTTGAGCCTATATTTATTTAATCAGCACCAAAGCCAACAGCTCCAGCGTGGAACACTAAGGTCTTTAATAAGATCAAAGAAGTTACTTTGCCAAGCAGAGCTTACCTTTGGTAATCTCTTCTATTGTTTTCCGCCCCAATAATGACCTTTGACCCCCCCTCCAACGCTGATCTTGCTCAACAAGGCTAAGCAGTGACGGGAACTTCATTGTAACGAACAAACGGAAAACGAATATTGGATGATATCAATAGAAAAACATCGTTAAGACGGATCAAGAATGGAAAGTTACATTTCGTATCAGGGCGCAAAGAAACACTCTTCATGAAAACAACAAGACGGACGTTGCGAACGTATCTAGTCTAAATTATTCTAATATCAATAAATTATAAAATTTATAACAAACCGCAATACTGAAACACAGAAGACATCACAGCAGCATATCAAGCAGAAAATAACAAAAGACAAGGGAAATAGTTCGCATAGCTGGCCTTCACAGGCACCGATAAGTTAACGTCTATTTAACGTACGGGGTGGAAACAATTTCCAGCGAAAGGGGTACGTTGCAACAGAATCTTCTTTTCATTTGACCACTTTCTCAATATTGCGATGCACACCCTGTGAGGTGCTCGACTCTCTTCATGGCCACCTAACTTGACTTTGAAGTAAGCAAGATAAAGTCTCTTGACAAACTCGTTGATTGGGCGGCGCTAATTAGGGGTCCACGTCTTTTAGGCGCCGGTCAGATAGGCGCGCACACTGTGGCGTCTAGATATTTAGGTGCGGAGCACTGTGGCGCTCGTTCATTTAGGTGCTATTCCTAGTAAATTCTGCAGATTGTATCAGCTTGGCAGGTAGGGCAATGCTTTTCACACAAAATGTTATATTGAACAGAAAAATATGTCGTTTTGTCAATACGCTTGTGGAGATGAGGTGCGAGACAACGCTCTACTACTGTTGATATTAGCACATCTCCACAGGACATTTGCTATGCATTGGTCGTGTGGCGAGTTCGTATGAGACAGCGCTCTACTACATGAATACCTTTCTATAGGGCATATGAACCCTGGCTACAAGTTGCAGGCATAATGGTACGACTTTGCTCGTTATTAAACCTAGTCGGGGTTTTGACGGAAAACTAAGTTACTCTTCACTCAAGCCTACCACCCACTTGAATATTGGCTACAGTATATTTTTGACTGATGTTTAGTGTAGTTATTATTTGACTCACTAAAAGTGAACTCAGTCATGTTCGGAAACTTGAATAATTTATCGATAAAGCTTTCGCCGACGCAAACTTGGACTAAAAACAAAAAAATGCCGAACACGCGCATTAAAATACAATATATTTTTCTGTTCAATATAACATTTTGTGTAAAATGCATTGCCGGTTTAAGTAGCTTCACGCACGGAAACCATAACATATTTTTCTGTTCAATACAACATTTTGTGTGAAAAGCATTGCCCTAACTGCCAAGCTGATACAATCTGCAGAATTTACTAGGAATAGCACCTAAATAAACGAGCGCCACAGTGCTCCGCACCTAAATATCTAGACGCAACAGTGTGCGCACCTATTTGACCGGCACCTAACTGTCTGCGCCAAAAAGACTTGCTCCCCTAATTAGCCAATATGGTTGAACCATATATAGCAAAATGAATTACGGTAGTTGAAGCTGTTGGGCCACTCCTGCTAACCGCGCCAAGCAAACCAACCTTGGTTGGCTTGACAAAACTGAAGACAATCGATGATGACATTATCAGATGATGCATGACCACGTTGACTGGTGTGGGCATTGTTCGTGAGCATCGCTGCCAGAAAGATTTTGCTGTCTGGATATTTGCAGTTGGGCAACAAGAGCAATTTTTCTATTTTCTAGTAGTTTAGGAATAGTTTTGTACAAAGCGTCACAAAGATTAAACCACCACCTAAGCACAATAAATTATCAGTCGGTGATGATTGAAACTGTTCAAGCACAATAATTTACTCTCAAACGCGAACGGCATGCATGTAAAGTTTAAAAACGAACAGAAATCAATAATAGTCAGAAATGTTACAACAACTACTTGGAAGGTAGTTACCACTCGAAAGCGCTTAAGTGGATTTTTGTAATTTTCCACTACACATGAAGAATCTGAGACGAGTGTAGCAGAAACCGTGTGAGTCCGAGTCATGTTCAAGAAGCCGATGTGTTGGCTTGGATGCTTGCAATGCAGAGGAGACCACGGCACTGAGAATTCCTACCTTCAGTTATAACATGATCAAGTTGCCCATGCCATCACCCAGTACAGATCATAAATGTTGTTACTCTTTCAAGCCGCGTCCCCAAGCGCATACCTCGGACTTTTACAGAGTGCGAGAGTACAAGGTGGATTCACGGGCATCACACTTCCGGTCTATATAAGGGTCCACGTCTTTTAGGCGCAGACAGTTAGGCGCCTGTCAAATAGGCGCGCACACTGTGGCGTCAGGATATTTAGATGCGGAGCACTGTGGCGCCCGTTCATTTAGTTGTTATTCCTAGTAAAGTCTCCAGATTGTATCAGCTTGGCAGTTAGGGCAATGTTTTTCACACAAAATGTTGTATTGAACAGAAAAATATATTGTTTTTTTAATGCGCGTGTTCGGCATTTATTTGTTGTTAGTTGTAATTTATTGATAAAGCTTTCGCCGACGCAAACCTGGACTAACAACAAATAAATGCCGAACACGCCCATTAAAAAAACAATATATTTTTCTGTTCAATATAAGATTTTGTGTGAAAAGCATTGCCGGATAAAGCAGCTTCACTCACTGAAGCCATGACTAACAACAAATAAATGCACGCGCATTAACAAAACAACATATTTTTCTGTTCAATACAACATTTTGCGTGAAAAACATTGCCCTAACTGCCAAGCTGAGACAATCTGCAGACTTACATAAAAATGCACCTAAAGAAACGGGCGCCACAGTGCTCCGCACCTAAATATCCTGACGCCACAGTGTGCGCGTCTATTTAACAGGCGCCTAACTGTCTGCGCCTAAAAGACTTGCTCCCCTATATAATGAACCGCTTTGTGTAGCTCCAGTGAGAAAACATCGCCTTCAAAAACAGTGACATGCTGAGTTAATATTGTGCAAACAGGAGGAAAGATGTGTGGCCATGAGAAGCAGAAATGTCATAAAGTTTCCATTAAATTATGACAAGTATGGGTTGCTAGGTCGGACTGTTGATCAAATATAACACCACAAGTTGCGCATGTTAGTTCTGAACAACCGTCCTCCAAGTCGTCATTTGTTACCATAGAAGCATACCCGGGGAGTACGAGTGGCTTGCCAGGAAAAGGCCGATCTGGTCCATTGTCCACATGGGTGGAGGTCGTCGCTTTGGACTTGACAGAGCAACGATGCTTTTTAAGATAGCTGTCCAACTTGAACTGTTTGCCGCACGCTTCACAGTTGTACGGCCTGTCTACAGAGTGGGTTCGGACGTGCCTGGTGAAGTGACTGTTTCTATCGGTGGTATACCCGCAAATATCACAAGAAAACTTCTTCACAGTCGCTTGACCTGAAGAAGCATTGGAACTTGTGGGAGAAGAGTCGTCGGTTGAGCATTTGACACGGAACATCAAAGCATCGTTTTCACCCTGTAAGAGTGGGCCAAGATTTCTGTAAAATCGACGTTTTTTATGTAATTCGATTAAATCAGGCACATAAACTAGCAACACCAAGACATAATCAGGCTTCAATTGCATTGCATTATTACATCAAAATGATGTCAGATTGATACTGCATGTAGTTGACAAATAAAAACTTGCCAAGCCCGTATCGTTGCCAATACAGCACGTCATTTCAACGTTTGATAACGTTTCCAACAGGGTTGCCACATATCTTCGACTTTTGATTACAAAAACTTGAAACATTCACACGCAAACTTCATTCTGTTTTCAGTATTTGCCGATAGGCAAACTGCCTCTAACTTGATGAAACCGAATTTGTACGATGCCGCTTTTAAACGATTGAAACTACATAGAGCCTCGAGCGAGGCTTTGTCACGTCTATCAGCCCACCTGGCATGTTGTGAAACGCTCCGTATCCCATTGTATTCACATTGCTTGCTTATTTCTTCCTTGCTCAAACCATGGCGCCCCAGATGGCGTCTGAAACACGAAAAGGATTTGTATCCGTGGATTGAAATAACCGTCATTTGAAAATAAACGTTAATTTGAATTTGTACTTAAATAAACAATAAACATATGTATTCCATAGCCGATTGTGATACGGACCTCTGGAGCTACCTTTCAACAAGTGAATGCGTAAGCAAATGTTCTTTCCCTGCACACACTGGGCCCCATATACCAGGCTGTATCGGGTAGCAAGACCTCCTTAGAATTTATTAGTTGTGAGGAAGTCACACTAATCTGGATGGACCTAGAGAAGGAATCTCGATAAGACAGTAACTGAAGGAGCCACTGCACGCAAGTAGACGACCTTGATACGGCAATAGAGGTTGAAGAGCATGTGAAAAAGGCTTGAAACAAAGCAAATTAATCAACGGACCAGGGAGAGTTGTAGTAACAACCCAAACATCTTATCTGCAGGCTATGCTTGATCTACTTACAAGATTTACTACAACTCCGCGTGATTGAAAGTTAGAAAAAAAATTTCCTACATTGAAGCATATCTGCTGAAGTGTACGCTGTAGTTACAAGTCAAAAAAGGCAAATTCCAAAACATAATACAAACGTGCGACCAGTTAAAAGGCTTTATAAGTTTTTAAACACGACCTCACTTACTTAAAGTGGTCCGATCTCCCGCTCCGATAGCCGCAAGTCAAGCAAACGAGGGGCTTCTCCTCAGAGTGGGTTATCAAATGACGTTTGTAATGGTCGCTTCGATTGGTGCAGTAGTGGCATACATCGCATTTATATTTCACCTGCACAAAAAAATCTTTCAACAGAATCAAACTTTGACAAATACCTGAAATTGGACACACAAGTTCCTTCAAGGTTGGGGGATATTCGATAAACATACGCAAAAAATTACTACAACGTTGCGCAGTAATGTAGTTGCTAGAGTAGGGTAAATCTGGTTGTTGGAACACTTGTAAAGTTCTCTCAAACAATGTCAAGAAACAAAAAGCACGCATTAGCTTGTAGTTTAAGCATATCAAGCCAGCCGAGAAGCACGGCGCTATAATGAGATAAGCCTATTCATAACATGATAAAACGTCTTATAGAGCTCGATGCTGACAGTTTCATAATGCAGAAGCTTGAGCAACAGATGCAGCCTCATCACTTGTGTCGGCAATTTGAAACTTCCGCTTGATATCGAATTTTCAACACATGAGGGACAGAAGCATGACAGGCTATTGTGGTTGTTCGGATAATAGTGGTCGATTTGTTCACCACGACGTTGGCCTTTGAAACATGAGGGGTTTTCTAGCATTTGAATATCGCCCAGAACTACAAAGATTTATGGTTACTTGTTCCATATACTATCAAGTGCATACATCCTCCGACAAACCTGAGAATTCTCATGATATTTATAACGGATTTTTCTTGTCTTCTTCGGAAAAGGCCGAGAATTACTGTAGTCAGACATCAAAGGATCATTATGTTCCCCGTTTGTCAACGGGCTTCCTCGCAAGACATCGAAAGCATTGTCATCTGCGGATGAAACAAAGTCGCATATAATTTTTGCTATACAAACAAAATGAACACCAAGTAGATTACTTGTGGAGCAACATGACAAATATGTATAAGACTTACGTTACTCACATACAGATACCAGGCAAGTCAACTCACCATGTATCTTCACGTGACTACACAAAAGAGAATTTGACATTTCAACAGCATTTGACACCTACTGCTTACCTACTGTAGGATGCACACAAAAAACGACAGAATAAAATAATTCAAAAGTGCAAACCACTTACCACTGCTTTTTCCACCATAGGAAGAACTTAGAAGCCACTTTGAGTTGGATGTGGCATAAGGCGATACCATGGTGGGGGGGTCTTGTGGTTTGTTGGGGAGAGACAAAGTAACTTGCCAGGAAGAAGCTTAATTCATAACCAATTTTTCAAAAAATAACTATGCAATGATGCAATCGTAAACGTAAAACATGTAACGTTCATTTCCTTTTGACACACTAGCAAATATCATCAATAAAATCCATCTATCATTTTTTTTGTGAAGTTGACTGGAATTCCAGGTAGCGACAATGTGTATTTTAATGCCATACCTGGGTATTTAATCAAAATCTTATAAAGTAACAATCTTTCATGGAAGACGTGAGATACCTTGTTCTGCTCCAGAAAAGCCTTGCTCATGACTGCTGGGGAGCTCTTCATCTGGATGAGGAGGAACTGCTGGAAGACCTGAATAATTTGAGATGCAATAAACATACGTCAGTTATAGGATTATTCAACAAAAACACGCATGGAAGGAATATAAAGTTAGCAATGAAAATATAAACAGTTTCACAGGATACTTACATCCCTATTTTTACCAAGTTATCTATCATAGACATTAGACACTCCTCTGAAGTAATAAGATTAGACTGTGGGTCAATTATTATTTTCAACCAAGCGCAAAAAAACATAAACTTTAATTCAAAATTATTTTCTTGCACATTTCTAAATTATTTTCTACGAGATATTTTATGCAAAGAGTATGTGGATTGTGGACTGATTAGTTACAAACCAATTGCTCGATGCCATCATTATTATGTCAAGCATTTCAAATTGATTGGTTTTATGATTCTCTACCTATCTAGTAATGCAAAGAAATTTATTCTCACGTACGTGAGTCAGTTCAATCATATATAGCTAAATATCGATTTCGATCAGCTAGAAGCTAGATCATCTTCATATTCTATTCAAATAGAAATAGAATGATTCTATTTGAATAAGCTTAACTGAAGATGATCTAGCTTCTAGCTGATCGAAATTGATATTTAGCTATATATGATTGAACTGACTCGTGTGAGAATAAATTTCTTTGCATTACAAGACATGTAACCAAGTCGTTCATATCAAGCATTGTTGTGGGTTTGACACCTGTCAAAAGATACTTCATTTTCTTGATCTACCTATCTAGCATTCAGTGCAGGCAGGGGGCGTGAAAACGTATTAAAGTCGACAATAAAACAAATATTAACAATGACAACAACAACCTATTCACAATATTTAAGTTCATGCAGACAAGTTACACATTAAAGAACTTCAACAATTAAATTACTATTAGACATTCACCATTACACTTGTTTTCCACAATTACACGCTTGAATACCGAATTAGTTTTCTTACCTGACTGGACAGAAGGGTTGCTGCTAGATTGCAAAAAAATATCTGAAACCCTGATTGGCTTTGTATTTTTTCTTTTAGAAGACATTCTTAAAAATGAATTCTCATTGAAAGTTTTTAAACTATAATACAATGATCACTAAATAGTCTCAATCATAAGATTTATAATACAGTATAGCTACATTCTAAAGATGAAATATACACAAAAATGATGAAAACATATTTGGAAATAAAAAGGGAGTGCCACAGAATTTGGTAAATGGCGATACAAGTCTAATAAAGTGTTAAGGTGAAAACAACTACAAAATGTTAAAAGACAACCTGTATATGTAATAAGATAGACAACATTTTAAACCAGTAAATGTTCAAGGTGCTTGGGTTGCTGTCTAACAAATTTTCTTTATCAGTGCTGCATGACATGGCTATAGGCAAATCCAGATAGCTTCACAATATGAACAGCATAAAGATCTTCAATGTTAAACAATGACCGACATTAGTTGAAAATATAGTTCAGTTTATTGCGTATGACTTTAATAGAATCAGAGATACAAGCAAATATCAATTGTGCAATTTTTTTGAACGCAATTTATAACCAATCAATCACTTGAGCACTCACTCTTTATTTACAAAATATAATTCTTTTTATTTCACCTTTACTTAGTCATGTATTGGTGTAAGATATCCAACATGTTGAGTTTTGGCAGTGCGTTAAAGTGCACATTTGGAATAATTAATTAAATGCATTGCTTATGGGATACAACACAATGAAATACAACTTTATTATTAAATAATTAATACGATACCAATAATTAGGAAAGTCCATAGTAGCAAAGGCATAATTTGTTGAGTCACAATTAAACATAAAAATAACAAACACATTTGAAGACTTCAAAGCTATTGTGGAGACCTTAGTTCAAAAGTAATTAAGTTAACAAATGAAACAGTCAATTAGTTTAACTGTGGTGAGCAAAGCATAACAGATTTCGTTCAATATGTAGCAAAAATTAGTTTAGTTAAAAAAAACAGCTCTTGGTAATTAAAAGTAAGCAGAAAAATCACAACAGACCAAAAACTAAAAAACACTAAACAATGTGATTTAAAATTACTTAAAATATAAAAGAATTATCAATAAAGCAGTTGCTTGTTGTAAAACTTTTCTAGTTTTGAAAGGGAGATAAAATGTAGATAAACAAAGCTGGTGATATAAAACCTGTCTTGATATGAGAGCAAAAAGACTTGGGCTAAAAAAACTAAATTATGCTAGTCACAATCAAAAATCGCAGTCTAGAAATAACAACTTCACTGCACTTGGCAACCCTTCTCTAGCCGATTAAAGACTCAAGTTATATGCAAAGCGCAAGACCACCAATATTTATGTTACAATAACACATGGGGTGGCTGGTATCGATCTGCTAGTATTCGGAGAATCCAACTTGGAGAAATCCCAATTCAGAGAAAGCCTTTTTCGGAGATTTTTAAAATCCCACAGCAGCATCTGTTTAGTGTTTAATAGTTAAAGAAATTAGCTTATGATTGAGATTAACCAAGTAAAATGTCAGCGAAAAAGTCTCAACTAAAGTCATAGCAAGAAAAAAATGTTATCAAGCGACGTTTCATGATTAAATACAGTGACATAACTAACAAAAGGAAAAGGTGGCAAAGCCGTAATGGTTTAAGACATTCATGCAAAGACCCTATTCCAAATTACCCATCCATACATGTTATGCATGAATCATAACCACAAATGACATATCAGTGGCGAATCTGGCAATTGCTTCCTTAAAACGAAATAAAGATAAGAGTTAAACTGACTGGTAAAGCGGTGGTCGAATAAATTTGTGGCAGAATACGGTGCGATACTGATGAGCCCAGCCTCATGGGCGAAACACGTGTCTATCGCTGTCAATTCTTGCTACAAATCGGCTGCCGAGAAACATAAATTAACTTTCTTAACCCAGGCAAGCTTATGGCTGGTGGACAGCTTCATAAAATTAGAAGATAAATTTGTACCTACTTTTTGCATATCAAGCAAGCATTTGTTTCAATGTTCAATCAACCTCATCTTGAGCTACTTGCTCTACTCTAGCACAATACTTGTTAGTTAGTTTGTCCTGTAAAAACTTCTTCAGGACCAGTGTTATAGGTTAAGTTAATTGTCTAACCTTTTGTATGGGTATAGAAAGGTAAACAATGCCTATTATACTAAATAATCCCTACAAAATCTCAAAATTCACCAAATTGCTTTTCTCCGAAAAAGCCAGTCTCCGAAATTGGATTTCTCCCAATGGGATTCTCTGAAACGGACCATTCCAAGCTGAGATAGAGTCACAAAACCATCATGTCGTTGGAATCCATATTAATAAATATAGTTTCATAAATAAAACATCAGACCAATAGTAGCCATGATTGAAACTCAAATATATCTGAATTGAGAGTAGACAATTCGTATCAAATTCATGTTGCACACTGTTAGTATGTTCTGCTTAAATTCATCAAACACATTTATTCTGATCAAATCCAAGTTCAACCACCACATTACAAGAAAAAGTCAAATCATGGTGTGAAAACTCAGCTACCAAATGTCATAGCACCTACAGCCTATTGTGCTCAACAACTAATTTAACATGTATTGCATACCATAGTTTACCCTTATTTGCAAACATTGTATATACCCACCCACATAACCCACTGTCATAGGCGCCGGGTTTTGAAAATTGCAAACTTTCTAGCCGACCGATTGCTTACATTCAAAATGCTGATGTTTGTTTGTCAGCATTGATGTTTGTTTGCGTCTATCTGCCATTGTATATTGCCAAGCTTCATAATGTAGGCTGGCCTCGAAATTCACGGCGGACATGTCCGCCGTCACAGCATGTGATGTCCGCAGGAAGTATCATCTAGATCGGTCATATTTGTTCGTCGAGAAATAACACAGGAACTAGCGATACAAATCGTCATTGCATAGCACGAACAATTGTTGCGATAATATATTTTCCAGCGCATTTTAGCGCGCATCTAGAAAATGTGAATGCTGTATCCCTTAGCTTCCATTCAGGGAGAAAAACTGTCAAATTTTACGTTGCTTCAACGATTGATGACATTGAATCTGCGTAACAAAGGTGAATTCTTCGCTAAAAATCGATAGGAGTACAGGTACTTCTACACTAATCACGCGCAATTTAGTTCAAGTATTACGTCACAATGTCTGGCTTTGATCTCCGAGTAATAATGATACGGCAAGGTTGGTTACTAAATTAGATTATACGAGTAGGCTATTACAGCAAGATGCAACAAAATTTGTTAAGTTTTGGTATTACAGTAAGAAAGAAAAGACCCAAGGAAAATTTACTTTCGCTCACATGACACGCAAAAATAAACTTAAAGAAAAAGCCTGTGAAACTTTGCACAGCAGAAAATAGTAGCGTTGGTGTAGAAATTTTCCGACTCCTGCCCACAGTGCCCAGAGCATCGTGACGTAATAAGTCACACGACCTCGTTCGGTGGAAGTTAATCAGTTATGTGACGTATTGACCAGCTACACGGCGCTTTGACTCTTCAAGAGCAAGTCGTTGGTCTGATGAAAGCCTTTCAGAGTGACTTTACTGATTTTTTAGAAAGCCTTCTAAAACCGCGCGAAGAATTATTATCAAGATAAAGTGATTAAGCATGACGATCGACGGCTAAAACTGGTGTGTCCGCCGTGAGACTTGATTTGTCCGCCGAGATAGCTTGTCCGCCGTCAACAAAAACGAATTTCGAGGCCTGTAGGCTACTTCGAATTATATGCTGGTCACTTTGAACTGTAGCTCTTCATACGCGTAGATACTAAACTGAGCAAACAGCACTTCGTTATTGACACTCCCAAGAAAAAATAAAGCGGAAGAAATCAAGAAAAACGTTTTTCAATCATTGTTACTATGCTTCAACGGCACCATGCTGGCGTTTATCAGCTACCGTACTTCGGTTTCTTTTGTTATCTTAGGAGCAGCGCTCTTGTTGCAACAAGTAGATCTTTTAATTGAGATCGATCCGCAATGAAGGTCAAACTAACGCAAATCTGAACTTGGAAACATTTGATTTAGGATTTTTTTAAATAATTTGCGGGGGGGCAGCCACCCCGAGCTAAATTCACGGGGGGGGCGCCGCCCCTCTGCCCCCCGGAGTCGGTGCCTATGCCTACTGTATATCTAAGTTAAGAATAGTTTCACGATCTCTCTTCAAAACTGTTTTATCTTGAAGTTATTTTTATTAAAAACTTACATCAACTAAACCAGGGATGTGCAAACTGTGCCAAGCAGACTGAATGCAGCTGTGACTCCTGTGAGCTTAAACTTTTGACCCGAGATAAGGTCGGGATTTTAAATAACGTGTAGCCCGCTAGATGATTTTAATTTATATCTTAAGTTTGCAAAGTTTAGAAAACATTAGTTTTTGTTTGGCAACCCGACAAGTTCAACCAGTGTGAAATTAAATGCGAGGTAGCTGTGTGGTTACTTATTGTGTGCACATCTGTCATAGCATAGTGAACAACAGATATTTCCAGTGAACACAAGTGAGGACACTGGACAGTGCAGGTGTTTTTTGTTTCAAGGATATGGCCTAGTTGTGACAGAGCTGATGTTGTTACCGGAATTTACCTACGTTGAGGCTACTTAGTATTTTACATAGTGTATGTGAAACACAGTTGGGACCCACGGACCAAGGTGATTATGTGTATTTGGCCCAACAATACGGCAAGTTTACACATCCCTGAAATAAACCGTTTGTATAATTAATCTATAGTGGAAACACAAAGATATTTCACAAAGCATGGCTGCATGTGACATATATAGATCACATAATAATATCTACAACCTAGGAAGTTGTTTTGTCAACAGCACACTTTCCAATAGCATGATACCATCAGCATGGTAGCTCTAATTGTGCAACACCTATAAGGGCGATACACACAAGCAAACGTTTAATTTATTAGAAATAATTCTAACAGAGATACAAAACTGCAATTTTGAATGCTCTTTGCTAACAGAAACATGAGCTTAACATTTAAAAAAGTACAGTTATACAGAAAATCCAAAAAAGTGGTGATGCATGGCAGAGAAGCAAATTAATTTTGGATTTGAAGGTTTGGAACAAAGCAACACTTCTGCTGAGCGGATACTTTATACAAGCATTATCTTGCTTTTGCTTTCTTATTTATGAAATCAAATTGTAACTGTTTGTACTACATCTTTGAAAAAAATTACGACTTTACGTCATAAACAAATAAAATCTCACCAGTTGGGATGGGTCTCATGCTATTGGGGAGCATATTATCGGTACAGCACCACCTACAAACCACAGCGATCAAGTTGACAGTTTGTACAAGGATAACATGTAAACATGAAACTGTAAGAACGTTAACATTGTTGTTTTCTATTCATAAACGAGTTCGTCTTTTCCTTTTCTGTTCACCTCCCACACTTCAATTGGAGCTTCAAAAACTGGGAGTTTGCGTAATATTTGTGTTTTCTAAAAAGAATTCTTCCAGAGTCATACTCTTGTTTGCAATCCAAACATTGCTGTTTAACAACAGTATGCTATATACTATTATAAATGAATATCAAATAAGTCACAGGCTCCTTCACTTTCATCAAGATTAAAGCAATAATCTTGATCAGCAGGTAAGGGGGACAAGCTAAGAAATGGTTCAAAAGCATCCGATAAACCCCATTCATCAAACGAAGTGGACTCTGTTTCATTAATAGATGAAAGCATGTCGAAAGATTCAGAAATTTCAATATCTTCAACTGGAGCAGCAGCCGGTGGAGGAGGAGGAACTGGAAGAGCAACAGGAGGATAAGAAGAATCTTTGTTTACCAGCAACACTGAGATAGGCCCAGACGTTGATCGCAAGTGTACCTGGTATTTCTTTTTGCCATCTACACCATCAGGTACTGGCACCTCTAGCTGAGTTCCAGATGGAGCTTGAATGGACAGTAAAGTATCTCCACGAAAGCACTTACAAAGATCTTCATGAGTGACATATGCTAGTCGATTGTTGTCAACATCGTCAGTTACATTTTTGATGCTCTGATGAACCCACATTTTTTGCTTATCTAAGTCCAACTCTTGCTGTTCTAGATCATTGATTTCTTCACGAAGTTCATTCAATCTAGCTGTCATGTCACTGCTGTTACAATCTGGCCCAGCACCTTTCCACTGGATGCTATTCTTTGAACGTTTTTCAATTAATCCAATTCCTTCCAACACATTGGTGATGTCATAAATCCTTCGTTTTTGTCTTACAGCTAATTGATCAGCTGCTACTTTTAAGTCCAAAACGCCATTTTGGGCATTTTTTAGCAATCCAACAAATTTTGTTGTTAACAAACCGAGTGATTTCTCATGGCGACTTGTCGGTCCAATTTCTGCCATTGTATCAAAGCAGCTAACATATATGAGTACGAGGAAAAATAAACCTGATTACCACATAAACAAAATTTCATTAAAAAAAAAATAATGTAAAGAATATCATATATATATATGTAATGCTTAAATCAAATATAGTTATTACTATCTGAAGCCTTTACAAATTGTTTCACCTAACGGATCATCAGAAGGTCTGCAAAAACATGCAAAAAAAGTAATGAATCGATAATTCCTGAAAAGATATTAAATATTACAACTGTAATTTAATCTGCAAAAAAAACCTTTAAACCTGTACTTCCTGAAAAGATATTAAATATTATAACCGTAATCCAATCTGCAGAAAAAAAACCTCAGAATTACTAAGGGCTACCTTCATCCATTACTACAAAGATTCAATTAATTTGTCCATCTGGAAACCAAGCAACTTGATGGCAACCTCTATGACATCACAAAAAAGCAAAATGCAGTTTGATGATCAATGCAACCTGTAGTAATCTGAACAAAATAAATGGAAATTGTTTGTTTAAAAACCTGTAAAAATTAAATGAGATTTATAACCTGTAAGAATCAAATGAAATTTAATTTTTTCAAAATTATAACCTGTGAAAATCACAAAGAATTGTGATGATGTAACCTGTAGTAACCTGAACAAATGAAATGAAATCTGTTTCTAAACCTGTGAAAATTAAATGAGATTTATAACCTGTAAAAATCAAATGAAATTTTTTTTTAAAATAACCTGTGAAAATCAAAAGGAATTTATTTTATTTTGAAGTACTTGAGTTTAAATTTGTTTCTATGTCGACATTTACCCACCAGTTCGGAACGCTTGTTCAAAAGGTGGCCACTATCAGCCTTCAGAATGGCCAGCTTTTCAGCCAAACATAGGCCACAATTATTACGACCACCTCCACTATAAGGCCGAGCACAGCTGTGGATGGACTCTACAGATGTGATGATGATGATGAGATGATGATGATGAGATGATATGATGAGATATGAGATATGATATATGATATATATATATATGTATATATATATACAAGCCTTAAAGCAGCCGGCGGCCATCGCGGCCATGGCCGCTAAGTAGTTCTTGAATGACCGCCGGTGCTGCCTCCTCGGTCGGCCAACTTGGCCGCCGGTTTCTTCTAGCTAATTATTTAATTTCGCAATAGAATGATCGTGGATTAACTGTCGAAAATATCTAGCATCAAAGACTGACGCAGAATTAGGTCAGCACGTCATAATCACCACTGTTGTATTGTGCGGAAACATTTGCTATTGTATGGAAAATATAAAACTGTGATCACCAGCTATAAGTCTTGTTTGTAATTCCCAAGTCCCGACGTTTATTTTAACAAAGTGTTAATCCGAAGTGCTAATTTACATCGGTAGGCAATATTGTCGTTTTTATGTCGATTCAATGTTGTCGGACATTGAATCGTTGTTAAAAAGAAGAACTACCTAGACAACAAAATTCGTCATTTTTACCCTGATTTAACGACTGCAAACGTAGAATCAATGTAAAGATGACAGATTTTGTTGTCTGGGTAGGTTATTTGACATCCGAGGGAAAAATACGTGTTTTCGAAGTTGAGAAATGTTTCCGCTGTGGGTTAGTGACTTCACACTCTCAATGGTGACATCATAACAATATAAATGGTCAGGTTTTATGAAAGGCGGTATGCAGTTGAAACAATTTACTGAGCAGCGAGCAGTTGAAACAATTTAGTGTCGTTATAGTTAGATGGTCCCGCAATACCGGATTACAATCCCGCTAAAGCAGTTATTGCGTGGTACAACGATTCTATAGCAGGACGTCGCCCAGACTTCAACACTAAGTGATCATTTTGGCCTTGTTGCAAGTTTAATTCCATTTACTTGTGCTATCGTTATTTGTATTTTGGCCTCCAAGCACGCAGATTTGGCCGCCGAGAAGGAGCTCTCGGTAGGCCACGATGGCTGCCGGAAAAAAACACGAGTTTTAAGGCCTGTATATATATATATATATTTATATGATATATATATGATATATGATATAGATATGAGATATGATATAGATATGAGATATGATGATGATATGATATAGATGAGATGATGAGATGATGGAGCACAGATGTGGATGGACTATAAGGCCGAGCACAGCTGTGGATGGATGTGGAAAGTGGAGGTGGTCGTAATAATTGTGGCCTATGTTTGGCTGAAAAGCTGGCCATTCTGAAGGCTGATAGTGGCCACCTTTTGAACAAGCGTTCCGAACTGGTGGGTAAATGTCAACATAGAAACAAATTTAAACTCAAGTACTTCAAAATAAAATAAATTCCTTTTGATTTTCACAGGTTATTTTAAAAAAAAATTTCATTTGATTTTTACAGGTTATAAATCTCATTTAATTTTCACAGGTTTAGAAACAGATTTCATTTCATTTGTTCAGGTTACTACAGGTTACATCATCACAATTCTTTGTGATTTTCACAGGTTATAATTTTGAAAAAATTAAATTTCATTTGATTCTTACAGGTTATAAATCTCATTTAATTTTTACAGGTTTTTAAACAAACAATTTCCATTTATTTTGTTCAGATTACTACAGGTTGCATTGATCATCAAACTGCATTTTGCTTTTTTGTGATGTCATAGAGGTTGCCATCAAGTTGCTTGGTTTCCAGATGGACAAATTAATTGAATCTTTGTAGTAATGGATGAAGGTAGCCCTTAGTAATTCTGAGGTTTTTTTTCTGCAGATTGGATTACGGTTATAATATTTAATATCTTTTCAGGAAGTACAGGTTTAAAGGTTTTTTTTGCAGATTAAATTACAGTTGTAATATTTAATATCTTTTCAGGAATTATCGATTCATTACTTTTTTTGCATGTTTTTGCAGACCTTTTGATGATCCGTTAGGTGAAACAATTTGTAAAGGCTTCAGATAGTAATAACTATATTTGATTTAATTTGCTCTGCTTTGCTTTTTTGCTTAGCATTGAGCACTTTTTTGTAGTATTGATAGTTTTCATTGTTTTTTTATGTAATGCTTATGTAGACAAATGATAAAATTTTCCATCAGTATTTATATATATTCCAATTTCGAAAAAATTGTGTGCATGATTCTTATGGTGATTGGTTAAACATAAGTGGTAAAAAAGTTAATATTTATTGTCATGGCAGTATATAAAGCTATACAGTATACTAAAAATAAACTTGATTGATTATTATTATTATCACGGTTAGCGGTTTGGTTTTTTGCTTTTTCTCAAACTATTTGATTGATTGTTTTCGTTTTCACATAAACAGAATGATTCAAGCACGATTTAGTGCTTTTAAATGAGTGAAGTGAAAGTACAATATTATATGGTTTAATACCGTATTATACTAATTGAAAATCGAATTAAGTTTAATTCAAGAAACGTAAACAAACAGCAATTTTTACTCAGGTTATTTTAACATTTTTTTATATCTTAAATCGTATTAGGCTAGGAAGTTAATGATGGGAATTGAGATGGAAGACTGTCTTCCATCCCATCATCCAAATCTTTCATCACATTCCAGCTTTGACACTTTCCAATCATCCATCGTAAAATATGCCTTCCATTCCATTTTCGGCTTATAGTTACTTGTTAATTCAACTACCCATACACTTGCTTTACACCTAGCCTATTGCAAAGATTACCGTATGTTAAGAAAAACACCTTCCAACTGGCTTTCCAAACAAGTACCGTAAAACGGCACAGGATTGCCCAAGTGGAAACTTTGCCCAATATTTGTAAGTTAAAGTGTGACAGCAATTATATATGGTCTTTATGTTTTATTGGGCTTGCCCAATGGATGATAATTAACAATATTATCCATGAATACTGAAAAGCTTGGGTGTTCATCAGGATAACTATCATTTCTAGGGTAGGCTACCCGGACATTTTTCCAAAAGACATTTTGCCGAAAGACATTTTGCTGAATGGACATTTTGCCGAAACTCCTTTTTGTGTTATATGTATCGATATTCTCCACAATGTGTTTTAGTCTATCGTTCACAACCTTAGCTCTTTCGGCAATTTGTCCATCGGCAAAATGTCTTTCGGCAAAATGTCCTTTCGGCAAAATGTCCATGCACGATCTCTAGAACTAGTTGCAACCTTCATCTGATGAAAGTGAAAAGTCAAGCAATAAACAGGTTGATGTATTGCTTCGCTGACGTTTTGCGCACCATGACAATGCGCATTCTCGGAGCGGATAACATACTGAGGATGCGCATTGCCATGGTGCGCGAAACGTCAGTGAAGCAATAAATCAACCTGTTTATTGTTGCTTTTACTTTCATCAGACAAACATTGCGACTAGTGCTAGAAACGAATATTATCCATTAGACCAGTGGTTCCCAACCGGGGTGCCGCGGCACCCTGGGGTGCCAATTGCAATGCTCAAGGGTGCCGCGAGATATTGCAATATTCTGGCCCATTCTTTATTTTATCTTTAACCCGTTAAGTGCGGAATTTATTTATTTCTAACCGAGTTTCAGTGAGTAAGTTGCGCGTCTCGCAGTTATTCCCAGCTCCTTTCTGGAGGGTCGCTTAGTGGAGAAGTCGCTGGCGGTAAGTAGATAATCCGCGGTAAGCCTTTGTTTTCTCGCCCAGGAAAAACAGCGTGAAAGAGATTTTGACTCGTTGCTGTTCTTTCCATAAAAACGTTTGAAACGCATCATTATTGCCAGGTTTCATGATTTTATTTTGCGAAGAATTCGAGAAATCCAGTTTTACTGGACTATCATATTGTTATGAATCTTAAAGAAGAATTAATTGACATTCGTAACGATGGAAATTTTAAGCTTATGCACAAGCAGATGCCTCTCCACAACTTCTGGATAAAAAATCAAAATGAATATCCTTGTAGCTAACTGCAACTTTCCAATGCAAGGATATTCAAAATGAATATCCTTGTGTTTGTGTTGATCAAAATGAATATCCAGTTGCAAAGAAAGCTATTGTGCTTTTGCTGCAGTTTTCCACGTCATAGCTTACCTATGTGAGAGTGGATTTTCCGTAATGAACTAAAACACGAGAACGACTGCTTAGTAGTCGAGAAAGAAATGTAAATGGCTTTATCGAATGTGCCCCACATATTAAGGGACTTTGTGCAAGAAGTCAAGCCCAAATTTTACACTGACTTTTGAATAACAACATTTATTTACGCGCTATACTGTATATACAACTCATTCTGTGTTATTTCATACAGTTATTTGAAATACAGAAACCCCATAGAATTGATCTAGTTTTGCCAGGGTGCAGCAAACTATTTATCTCTTTGATAGGGTGCCGCAAGGTCTAAAAGGTTGGGAACCACTGCATTAGACAAATTAAAATACAAAAATGAAGATCATAACACGATCACACTTCAACTCATAAATTTTGGGCAAAGTTGTCCACCAAGGCAAAATTGTGCTGATTTATCTTACAGTACAGTATTCTTTAAATATGCTCTACATAACATTTGCTGTCTTTGTAGCTGACTGTATCAGCTGCACCACAAAACTTTCTGCTACTTAAAAAAAAAGCATTTTTAACATGGTACCAACTACCACCTAGTGTCATGAAAATAAGACAATCTGTCCGCCCCGTTAGATCAATGGGTACGCGCCCGGCTCAAGATCACGCGGCGCTGGGTTAATTCTCGGGGTGTGCGCTTGAGCAACGCATTTCAGGACTGCTCTCCATGCAGCGGCACCGGCACATAGTGAATGGAATAATTCCCTGGCAACATGACTTCAACAATCGCAAAAACTTCACTCTGTCAATCTCGGTAACCGGCCCTGCATCTATAAGTATGTGAAACGACCAGGAATAACATATCAAGGCTACACAACAGCAGTAAGGTATGTAGCCTCACACTGCTGCAGTAAGATGTTCTAGCACACAAAATTCCAAGCAAAATATAGCAGTTCATTTGATGAGAATGAATTTACGTAAAAGCAAAGAAAACATTTTGCAGTTCTGCTACCGGTAATTTGAGAATTTTTTAGTGACCCTTCAGCTGTCTACTTTGCAAGAAAAATCAGTAAAGTGGGTCGTCCCAGTATTCCAATGTCCCTAACTTCATCAACAGACGGGTCAGTTGCTCCGTGACGAGTTGCATTGTTCTGTGTTCATTAATCATTTCCATAAATGATTTATTCGCTAGAGCGACCAGATGATTGTTCTTTCACGCTTGGCCAGTTCGTTTGCAAAATTAAATTAAATTCAATCGACCTTTCCCCGTAGCCAACTCATGAAGCGTGACGTGGAAAACAAACCGATCCACTAGCTGAGTTCATAGTGGTGAACAGTGACGTTCGGTGGCTTAAACCGTTGGGAAAGCAACTTGGAAATATGCTGCAGCAAGGTAGTAGGCAAGAAGGGCGTAACCGTCGGGCAAAGCCCGAAGGCGTGTTGCCGAAGGCAACACTTCCAGCGAGGGGTCTGGGGGCCTCCCCCAGAAATTTTTGAAAAACACTTCCAATTTGGTGCGCTCTGAGAGCATTTCCAAAACAAATCAAAAATAAAAATCTGTCAAATTGTACTTCGCCTATGTCGTGATCATACATCCATTTAATGTTTAGAAGTCATGAACAATCTTAAAGGGGACCTGAAATGAAAACTTAAAATTTTTTTGGTGATTCTTTAGTGTTTAAGTAGCCTATTATATTTTTCAAAAATTTTTTTTGATATGCCTTTTTGTTTGGGAGATATAACCAAATGAAAATCGGCCACCTGATGGCGCTATGTGTCTTGTGACGTCATCGGCTGGCAACCAAGTAAACAGCTTCATGCATTTGCTTTAGAAACGTCGCATAGGTCATTGTATATTGAGCATAAACAAGATGTCTGAAACAAGACAAGGATTTCTCTTTGAAGCAAAAAGACGGCGACTTGACAGCGAAGAACATCATTCTGATTCGTGCTCTGACAACACCAGTTCGGACAGCAGTCGGATGGAAAATTTGCATTGAAAAAAATGCAGGAAAATAATTTGCTTGAACCAAGTGGTTTATATCAACTAAAAGTAGCCTATGTATTCAGAGTTGCCTAATATGCCTTTACCTACCCTGCCAATGTTTTACTGTCCTACTGACCTGTTTCAAAGTCTTGTTGTTTTCTCGCTTTGCTATTCGATCCAAACGCCCGATCGTACTCACAGACCTGTACCTAGGTTGATCGAGTTTTGTGGGTATACTGTACTGTATTGACAGTGGCTTTCACATATCTTGAAAAATCAAAGACAGAAGAATCAGCTTCAGGGATGAGCAGGTGTTTGGACTTGGTGCTTTGTAGCTCTGCCTGTAGATCGCGTTGGTAATCGCTGGCCAGAAAATGATTGGTGCACACACGGCAGTGCTTGTTTACAGGTGGGTTTTTGAGTTTCATCGCCGAGATCCATTTCTTCAGCTTGTCGTCATTATTCAGAGGTAAACGATGAAAGATTTGACGATTTCCCGGTTAGTACAACCGGGAGCCATACAAGTAGCCACCATTTTAAGGGTGTAAAAACTCCCTTAGCACAAAATTGTTCGCTGTTTCGGTAGCCTACGCGATTTGTTCCTTGTGTTTGTACGCAAAACAATAGACCTTGGATGCCGCTTTGCCAGCCAATGACGTCATCAAAATTTTTGACCAATCAGAATCATTCAATTTAAAAAAGGTTTTTTTTAGGTTTTTTAATTAATGGTAACACAAAAAATAAAAAAATTGTTGAAAAACGTTTTATTTCAGAAAGATCTACAAATACAAAAGCTATGTATTTTCGTTGCAGTGCACCTTTAATTTTAACGTTGCAGGACCAAAATCCTGTGTTAGACATGGAATAATAGTTGTCTAAATGTTTAATTCGTCATGAATGTTCATTCTCAGTTATTCAGTTAAGCCTACACTACAAAAACTAACACTTAGGCCTAAACATTACAACCGCAAGCAATTTGTACAAAAAGCTGGATAAGTTTGCCTCCTGCGTATAGAAGCTTAACAAACTAAATATTGCATCCGCACCTGAACGTTCATTGGCGAAGTAACGTTATATCAACGCTGTAAAAAGGGCAAAGGCATGACTATGAAAACTAGTACAGTATAGGCTAAAGTACATGGCGAGGAGACATCAAACAACAGCAACAAGCTTTTTGGCATTATGATGCTGTGCGTATACCGCGACGAGATACCATTCTGACGAGTTAGTCTAGTCGCTCTAGCGAATGTACGCATTGACGTCACTGGGAAAGCACAACTAACCATAACAAATCTGATTGGCTAAGCAGCTGGTGACGTTTTGCAAAACGGGTGAGGATTGGTTAAAACGAAGGCGTTTTTTGACATTTTTGAATCTGGGAAAGCAAGTTTGATAGTTGCTTCCCAGCTAGAAAGCTACGTATATTACACGTTGATTTTTGGTTGATTTTAGTAGTATGGTATCTTAGGTAGAATTCAGGTGTTATTAAGGAGTTTGTGTACACCAACAAAAATTCACTTGTTTAAAAAACATTTTTTTAGAGACATATTTTAGGTATCATTTAGTATGACTAGTGTGTAAATATGATTCTAGAAGTTTTATCAGGGATTATTTTGTGAATATAACTCTTGCAAAAATAACACGTGTTTTCCACGTATATTACAGGTGTTCAAAATCCTATGATTATTTGACTAATTTTTAAGGTAGGCCTATATAAGGTAAAATCACACCCAGAAGAGGGCATACAAAAGAGAAAAAATGTTTACCCGAGCAGAAGGATGTTTTACCGGAATTTTTTGTATGTTGATTATATGTTGTTTCCACGTGTATTGCACGTTTCCATCTGTTGAAAAGTAACACGTGTTTTCCACGTATATTAAACGTGTTGAAGTTCTTTTGTTCATTTGGGCAATTTTTAATCTGTGTTAGGTAAAACTACCTCCCAAGGACGGTATAAACAGAAAGAATTCTCCACTCAAGTGGATTGGTGTCAACCACGCTCCTCCGCATTTTTTAGGATATAAGTTAGATTATGTGTTTTTGTAGGTGTCTTTACACGTTTTTATTACGTTATGTAAAAAGGAAACTTCATGACATTTTTTAGTCGCAAATTAATGTGATCTTTTAACGATAGTTCTTAGTGTAAATTTAAGTGGTCTCGCTTACTGATATTAAACAATTACTTACTAAGGTTTGGTACGGTAGCCACTTTAACAAGTCGAAACTCTGCCACTAAAAATGACTAGAATGAAACCGCCAACTAATCATAAGCTCCGGTTTAAGTGACGTAAAAATGGCGAAAAGAAGATGATAGAAAGCAAATTAAGTGATGGATTTTTTGTCAGCTGGTTGGCTTAGGGGTTAAGGTTAGGGCTAGAAAGTAGTCATTTCATTGACGCGGGTTCGATTCCCACCACTGCTATTGCTCTTTTTCTTCTCTAATTCCAAATAAAGTTCAAAACAAGCATTAACTTTCCGAATGAGCGCTAGAAGGGTCACAATTGGACAGTAGCCTCTTATAACAATATGTGTTATACAAATGTGTTAAATAAGTTAAATACAAATGTGTTAAATTGTTGATTTCAGATACGGTACGCGGAAATTAGGTAGAATGTGGGTGTAAAAACACGTAAAATCTACCACCAAATATACGTGTAATACATGTGAAATAGTGTCGACACTTATACGTGTATTATACGTGAAAATTAACCTATAATACACGACCCAAGGAACGTAGAATCTACGTGTCAGATACGAGGAAATTAGGTGTAATGCGGGTGTAAAACACGTAAAATCCACCACCAAATACACGTGTAATACACGTGAAATAGTGTCGACACATATGCGTGTATTATACATGAAAATTAACGTACAATACACGACCCAAGGAACGTAGAATCTACGTGTCAGATACGAGGAAATTAGGTGTAATGCGGGTGTAAAACACGTAAAATCCACCACCAAGTATACGTATAATACACGTGAAATAGTGTCGACACATATGCGTGTATTATACGTGAAAATTAACGTATAATACACGACCCAAGGAACGTAGAATCTACGTGTCAGATACGAGGAAATTAGGTGTAATGCGGGTGTAAAACACGTAAAATCCACCACCAAATATACGTGTAATTCACGTGAAATAGTGTCGACACATATGCGTGTATTATACATGAAAATTAACGTATAATACACGACCCAAGGAACGTAGAATCTACGTGTCAGATACGAGGAAATTAGGTGTAATGCGGGTGTAAAACACGTAAAATCCACCACCAAATATACGTGGAAAACACGTGTATTAGTGTTGTCAGATACGAGGAAATTAGGTGTAATGCGGGCGTAAAAGTTCAGAAAATTTGCCAAAAAAGAGCCAAACCATAAATATGAAGCTAAACGTCTTCAAAAATCGCTAGATTTCTGGATTTTGGCGATAAATTCGTCAATATGGCAACCCTGGAATCTCATGTCCTTGGTAACGCCTAGCCCTAGAACATCACGGCAGCCACTTTAACAAGTCGAAATTCTGCCACTAAACTTGACTAGAATGAAACCGCCAACCAATCATAAGCTACGGTTTAAGTGACGTAAAAAATGGCGAAAAGAAGATGATAAAAAGCAAATTAAGTGATGGATTTTTCGTCAGCTGGTTGGCTTAGGGGTTAGGGCTAGAAAGTGGTCATTTCATTGACGCGGGTTCGATTCCCACCACTGCTATTGCTCTTTTTTTTTGTAATTACCAAATAAAGTTCAAAACAAGCATTAACTCTCTGGATGAGTGCTAGAAGGTTCACAATTGGACGGTAGCCTCTTATAACATGTTCTGATTGGTTGGCGGTTGCATTGTAGTCATTCGCAGTGGCAGAATTTCGACTTGTTAAAGTGGCTACCGTATAAAAGTAACTACTTTCAATTCTCTCATTTTCGCAAACCATCATTTTTGGAAAAACCTAGAACATCACACAACTAAGGCGAAAGAGAAAATTGAATTGAGTCCTGTCTTTGTCATGAGTTACCAAGGGGGGTGGGGGGACTTATATACCAGTCCCAGGTATGCAAGTCCCCCCCCCCACCCCCCTTGGTAACTCATGACAAAGACAGGACTCAATTTTCTCTTTCGCCTTAGTTGTGTGATGTTCTAGGTTTTTCCCATGTCCTTTGATCGATTATTACGTAAACAATAAATTGCTGTCTTAACATCAACTTGATAAAGCATATTGAGGACTTTGGCTCGTGCAAATATGCACTGTACAGTAGGCTAAGTATAAACTAAACATTTATTAAGTTTTAATCACATATAACTTCATTATTATTTATTTTAGTTATGTAAGTTTACTATTGATTAAAACTTGAAGTTGTTTATGATGCAGTATATCGGTGGGCCAGATTTAAAAGGAATTTAAAGTTTGACACATGTGAATAGGCTCTACGAGAATCAAAGGTAACTGCATCAAAAGGTGTTGAACAGATCACATGATGTGGTAGAAAGGCAAGGTGCGAAAAAACTAATTTTAAATACTGAGAGCAAGAAAGATGAGCCGCAAGCCGCAAGCATTGTCTGTTCAAAGGTGGATTTTTACGTTTTATGTACAAGGCTTCTAAGATCTTGGTTTGATAGTCAGACATGCTGGTCACAACGGTAAACCATAACCTCTTCGTGGGAAATTTGTAACATAAATTTCCCGGATCCGTTCGTCTGTATGCAATGACCGAAAGAAACACTCTTCTGAAAACGTCTATTCAAAAATTGTATTTCTGTAAAAATAGCCTCAAGGCTGTCGAAGAATGGAGAAACACCGTACGCCACTAAAACTTGTCACTACAATACAAATTACTGAGATAAAGACGGAAATTTCGTCCAGTTGGCAAGTACAAACAAAACCGTTTTAATATGCGACCAACTTTTCAAGCAACAATTTTGATAATGACGAGAATAGATTGCAATATTCCAAACGCACGTAACCATCTTCTGTGACGTAATAATGATAAGCATTATGAAGCTATTCAAGCACCTGTGATTGAATTTGGCTTACACCATATCTCATGCCTCTGGACATGATCTCAAATTGCTTGATGGAAACGTTGTTTTCGCATTCTGTACATGAGAAAATATGATCTTTGATTCTCTTAGAGCCAATATCGTTGAGTTTGAGCTAGTCCGAAGTAGGCTACAGTGCAGTTTTTGTTTTTTACTGTTTATAGATTTAATAAACCATTGTATTTTATTCAGATGTACCGTAGTTAAATTGTATATATGTTATTCCTGAAGAGGGCATCTTGTGATGTCGAAACATGTAAATAATATGTAATATGTTTAATATGTAATAATAAACCGTATGTTCATTGTTTATTCTTAAATGCTCGTGTTGTTGATTTTTCTTTTTTGTATTGGTTGTAAGGTTCAGTCGTCCCCGCATGGTTTCATCAACTGGCACACCTCCAGTTGCTTTAGGTATGTGGAGCCAACTGGTTCTTCCAACTAATTCATCTACTTTAAACTGTTAGGTTTGGTGGCCGTGCTTAATTTACTTTCGTGTACGTAACCTTTAAATTTGCATCGCATGCACGTTTTAAACTTTTGTAGTTTTGCCACCTTTTCCTTTTGTTGGTTTTGTTCCCGTTCACTATTTGTAGCTTTATCATTACTGTTGTTTTCCGACAAAGAAAAATAAATTGAATTGAATTGAAACCGTTCAATATTTAATTTAATTTGTTGCGTAGTTTTGTTTTTCTGTAAATGTGATAAACTTGAATATGTTAAACTTGATCACGTTTCTCGGCTTCGAATGCCTATGGTTCAGCAAGACAAACTCTTTACCGAAGCTCTAAACCCAAAGCAATCACCAAACATCTACTAAAATCTAGTTTTTATTTGATGAGTTTGGCAAATGCAAAGTGTAGGCTATGCCTACGTCTTGATCAATAAGTTGACTCTTTGGGCTCTTGAAACCAAAAAGCGGCCAAAATAAAGCATATGGTAACAATAAATGTTTGTCAGCAGCCAATTGTAGCAAGAATTGACAGCGATAGACTTTGGTGTCTTGTGGTCTGTAGCTAATGCGAGCTTTACATACGTCATTTCTAGGTTGTATAATATGCACTAAAAAAACGGAGACCCCATAATTGCATCGAGGCACCAAGTGACGAAGTTAGGCTGGGGCCCTGATTATATGACAGTGTAGCTCAATATAACCACGAAAAATGCTTCCTCTACAGCTGTGATAGCCTACTTCAAATATAATTTTATAGCCAATATCTATATTGTTATTTCAAGTTTGTTTAATTTGGCTAAATAGACGAGTTTGGTGAATGGTATTCAAAGTTATGTCCTTTCAACAAGGTTTATTAGCCTTCTCCAGTTGATTCATATTCAGTGCAGGTAGGCCATGAGTAAAACATTGCTTTCACAAGTAAAAAAAGCAAAACAGTTTGTAGCAAATGACAATAATTCGCACTTATTATTATTATACAGACACAGTAACGCAGGATATTTTTTCAAGTCTATCTAAAGTTTAAATCAACAGCATTTTGCTTTCACACCAATACGTTAACACATCACCAGCAGTTCTTTCACGCGCCATAGCATATGCGCAATTACGAGAGCCCATTATTAAGCGGCTTTTCATTATATCACTTGCCCAGTTTTTGTTATAAAAGTAATTAAAATATATAGGCCTACTAAAAAGGCGCGTTAAATAGGCGTTTATATAAACATATTAAACAATGGTGTGGTCTGCGGCACCGTTTGCTTCTTCTTGCCGCACATACAGATTGCGGATAATATGCTAGTCTGCTAGGCTATATTTCTGTATATTGAAGTGTAATATTCAGACGCCGGTAGGAAGGCGATTGAACCGCACCCAGGCCTTTAGACAGGTGATCCTTGGTTTAACCAATTCAGGAAAGTTGTGGGCACTGGGTAGCCTATAGTGTAAAGTGTAAATCATATTTACATTACCTACTGTAGGCTATAAGCCTATGTTTAGCACAAAACCGTGCTTACTGGCATTTAATATAAATAATAATAGTATAGGCTATTTATTTTATACAGTTCTTGCTTTGAGCTTTCAAGATATTCCTTTCCCAATAACCCTCGGTTAGGTCGGCCAGCCTTTGGTCGGCTTCTAATAACACAGAAGATATCGTACATGGGGAATACTTATTCTGCACAGCAATCCACGAAAGAAGGTAGCATACGAAATTATAACACAGAATATGATATTAGTACGAAAACTTGCATAACAAAAAGTACAAAAATAAAAACAAATGTAATCACAGTCTCGAAAGTTTTCACTTTATTTCAGTGTGATGACGTAATAAATGGATGAAGTAAGGCTTGCTTCGAAGTTATTCGTTTTTTGTAATCGAGCCTGCAAACACAAAAAAAAACATTATTGAGTGATAATGATTCACCATGTTGTGGTGTTGATAAATTGAACATTACATTGTACTATTTAAGCCTTCTTAAGGAGAGTAGGATGGCCAGTTGCTTTCTCTCGACTTTCCTGCAGCAACTTTTTCCCACCCAATTTGTTACATTCTAGTTGAGGTGAGAGATGTTTTCAACAACCAGCTGAAGCCGGGAATCAAACAAGGTTTGCATAATTGGAAAGCCAACGCCTATCCATTGCGCCATCCCACCGCCACAAGAAGTCTATTCATGTAAACAGGGCCGTTGACAGGATTTCTTGGGCCGAGTACCAATTTATTTTCGGGCCCCTTTTATCCACAATGTTATGAATATAAAGGTTGCTATTGAAATGGGGATGACACATGTCGTTCAAAGTAGAAAATTAAGAAGAATAGATCAGACCCGATATGCCAAAAGCATGGTTGTTTAACTAATCTTGCGCAATATTAAAATTTTCCGAACCGCAAAACTTACTATCTCCATCTAGCAGTTGCTTTTTTGAACTTTTATTTGTCACCTGGCGCTAGAGTATTACTTGCCAAATCCATTGATGTTTCACTGGTCATTCTAGGCTCACCAGAAGAGAATTTACAGCAAAGTTAGTGCAGACGGTCAGAAAGTTTTGAATTTGATTTGGGAAAGGTTTTTGGGCCAATCAAACATTTGGTGATTGCTGCAATCTGAAAAGCGGTTTTGGTCTAATTTTTAGTCCCGAAATAGGGATAGCAATTTTCTTACCTGTGCCATTTTAGTTTTTGAGTTTAAACAAACATTAGCTGGTTTATTTTAAAATTCGTGTTTTGGGCTATATTTCACTAAATATTCGTGGTTAGGGAAAGCACTATACTAGACTAAACTATAAATTTTTATTTTACTGTTTGGTGGCTGAAGTGGCTATTTTACTACCAGAGAGCTGAAGTGGGCCCAGTACCCGGAAGGGGGCCGGTACTTTACCATCTGACGGCTGAAGGGGCTGTTTTAACCTTTGATGGCAATTCCTTTAGATCTGATTATATTAAGATCTTCATAATGTTTGAAGTCGCAGGGAACCTTTTACATCCGGGCCCCTTAAATATTCCGGGCCCTTGTCCAAAAGTACCACCTAGACCCCCCCCTGTCAACGCCCTTGCATGTAAAAAAAAACTAACTAGAATACCCAAAAAATCCCTAACTCATCAAATTCCCTAAACTTGTCCCTAAAAGTGGTCAAAAGTCCCGATTTAGGGACAAATTCCGTAAAATGAGAGCACTGGTTACCATACTTTCCAAGCAATGTAATAGCTGATTTCGCAATTATGAATGATGCAACAATAATTCTAAGGTGTCTCGCCTGGCTTTTGTCTGTGACAAAATATTGTTTTCATTATTTTTTTTTTAAATGCAAGTTGAATTTGTGTGATTTCTGTATGTCTGCGAGTCAAACATAAAACATTGTGCAACAGCAGGCGCGGACCATTCAAAAACGTATCGCCGGACTGTGGACACCTCTGGACTACGGAGTTCAACTAAAAAGTTAGGAGCCCTACTTTTGCTACGAACATGCCAGAATCTTTCCCATTTAACAGCATTTGCACCGCGATTCCACAACAAAATCCTTAACAGGCACTATTATCGAGTTTTTATTTCCACCTTTCCAATATAATCAATCTACGGTAGCCTACAGGTTTTTGTGTTCGCTCTGTTGTTTTGACGAAACGTTGACCTAAGAAAAGTGACATTTTTTTCGAATTGTGGACTCGAAGTTTGAAAATGAGGAAACATAATATTAATTATAATCAGACTTTACTTTCTCATTTTGTTTAACGTTTCCTTTCCACTTTTTACAGATCTACGATATTATTGCATAAGTTATGATTTTCCACTTTCAAAATATTTCATTGATTTAAAAGGAATTTTAAAATATCAGCCCTAATATGCTATTTTCCAAAGCGACATTTTAAAGGTTTTATACCTCGTTCTACTAACTGTAAAACAGTTGGTCTTAAATTTAATTTTTCAAGTATATATCTAGCGAGCCAAGTGCTTTCAGCTGGAAGGGATGGGGGCGGTTAACAAGATCCCGTTAGCGGCAATGACATTTTAATCAAGTAACAAGGTACAGTATTATGTCATTTGCGCATTAACTCAAATAATATAAAGTCAGTAAGTTGATGAAGGCACTTTATTTTAACTTACTCAAAGCAATGCTTGATGAAATCAAATAGTATCGTTGGAACGCCGTATAATACTTCCTCTAAGGACTTCCGGTATGGCGTTCTTTTGAAACCGTTCTTACATTCGTAGCACACGGCCTCTGCGAATAGTTTTAAAAATATTATTTCCAAACTAAAATAATGCCGGCTGTGTGGCAAGGACGTGGGTTCGACACCGCTCCTGAGCACGAGGCTGTGTCTCGGCAAGGCACTTAATGACACACCAAAGAAAGGGGAGCAGCTGACGCAATGACTGTACAATGATTGTTTCTGTGGTGCTTCAAATTGTCTGTTGAGTTGAGTATGTGACTGCAGTGTAACTTATATGGAATGTTGTCACAAAGAATGCAAAATAAAAACTTGTATGGAATGTTGTCACAGTGTATGGAATGTTGTCACAAAGAATGCAAAATAAAAACTTGATTATTATTATAATGAAACTACTTTTAGATTATAATAGTAATTGGAGTTATTTTGCAACGAACTGGTTTTGGGCTTGAACAATGAGGGACTCAAAAAGGTTTCGTCCATATGATCTTCCCACCAAAGGAAACGCTTGGTATGATTTAAAACAGGTTATTTCTGCATAGAAACCACGAGTCTATGAATTACTCATTAAATTAAATTAAAAGAAAAAAATGCTCAATGCACAGTGAATTTTGGACTAATGAGTTTTCAATGACTTTTCAATGAATATTTGGCAACAAATATTTTAAAATCTCTTTGATCATGCTTTCAAATTCTTCTATTTCATTTCTGCCCAGGCAAGTTATACACATTGTACAGTAATTACACTTTCATAATACCTTGGTAAGTGTGTATCCTTTCAGATGTTTCCACCATGTACGGAGGGATAAGTCCCATAACTTCCATAATGGAAGCCAATTGATCTGTGGAAGACTCGCCATAAAATGGAACTTTGTCAAGGTAGAGCTCAGCTAAGATGACTCCAACACTCCACATGTCTGCAGTAGTGCTGTAGTTCAGTGCGAGAACAACTTCTGGGGCACGATAATATCGAGTTTGAAAATACCGTCCAGGACAAGGAAAATCTGTATAAGTTTTGATGAAAAAATATTAATTTTTCGTTCAGAGGTCAAATCCGACGCATGATTTTTTGATAAGGCATTAGCAGTCTACCAACTTTAACGTTGAAAAGCTATACTGCGTCCTAGGCGATTAACTAACTCTTTAGCTTACCAACCTTTCGAATACTGAATGCAAGCAAGGTTGAAGTCAGCTATTTTGACGTGAATTGAACTTGAAATGGTACTGTTTGGTGCCAGCATGAGATTTTCCTAAAGATACCAAATATTCATGTTTTGATACACTGCAAAATACAACAGTGCCCATATTGTGCCCAAACAATAAAGTTCGTTTAGGCTTTAGTTTTACTGTGCATTAGCACGAATAGACTAGCAATAAATAAAATGAATGCAGTTAATTAGGCTATTGTAATTGTTTATTGCGCCCCATCATTATCGTGTGAGCTTCCAAGGCCGAGGGTTTATTTTAAAGGAGTTTTTAATTTTAGCAATGTTTTGTTGATTTTGTCGAAGATTTCCAAGCCCGAGTGAAAAATGTATCGTATTGAAAAAACCAATGCAAAAGTTTTTGTGTTTTTTTTTCGGTCCATGTGAAAATCATTCCTCGTTTGTTTTATCAGTTGTTTGAATAAAGATGCCTGTGCAATTACCGGTTTAAGATCTCCGTGTATAATCCCTGCATCGTGCAGTAGCGTCAAGCCTCTTAGGATATCCAGCGTATACTTTCGGAGAAAACTCAAGTCTTGCATTGGACCTTGGCGGACGTCGTCCAATGTTTTTCTGCAACAAGATAAATCAGCATCAGCAATCGGTAACTCATGAACAATATAGCGTGTTGTTCTATCAAACCGACCGTGTATTGTTTCAGCTTTTGAATATTAACACACTTTTTTTAAACTTGTACTTGTTATTGTTTGCGCATTGTTCGAATCGAACTTGGATATTTTTGGAAAGTTATGAGCTTTATCATTTTTACACTTATTGTCAATAATGATTTATAGTTACCATCACGCATTGTTATCACTATAATCATCCCATTGTTGTTGTAGGCCAAAGGTCACCAACTGGCGGCCCGCCACGCTGTATCGCTGCGGCCCGCGGAAGGTATCAGCGTACAAGTATAACCAAAAATACTTTTCTTGAAGAGTTAAAGAGCACGAAGGCAAAAATACTTTCCGGGAAGCATATTTTCGCTTTGCATACGATTCCACCGACCGACCAATCAGATTATAGTTCTAGGTGGGGGTTGCTTAAAGTTATTCCAATGCGATGTCCAGCCACACCGTCCCAGTGGTTGATTAAAACGTCTGTTTACGAAATTGTCTGTGAGCATAGGGTTGCTTATTATAAGTTTGCAAATGTCATGTAAACACTAGTGTGCGTTTCACCGTTATTGTGTTTCTCGAGCAGTGTTCTCTAACTTCTCTTTATGCAATTTTTTTGTTGGCAAAATAGGTCGGTGTGCCAACTCAATTTATAATAAGTTGACAAAATATTATATATAAATTTAAAGACTTTTTCTGAGATTGTATAATGAAAATATTTAGCTTAGTACTGCAAAATGTTTTTTTGTTTTTAAAGACATATGGAACGCTTCACGATTTTGCGTGTCATGCTTGCGCAGGGGTCGTAGCTACTAATCTTCTCTGTATCGCTCCAATTTTAGCATATGTATTGCCGAAGCAAGTACTGCAAAATGTTGTTAATCAACAAATTGTTGCCACGCTGATAAGCACCGCAAGCGACAGTTGTCTATAATGAAAGAAAGACGGTTTTATAGACTGTCACAAAAAGAATGAAAAACCAACTCATTACGTTTTTAAAGGGAAGACTGTTCATGAATTACGATAGAATTACGATTTTTCGATGATTTCCACAAGCGTTTGTTTCATGGTGCCTGGTTTCTTTTTCCCTGTTATTGGAGCCTATTTTTCGCTAATATGTTTGCAGGTCACTATTGTTGCCTGTATTGCAGTGTGTCAAACATTTCCTTGTTTACTGAAATTGTTAATTGCAAGATATCTTTTGTGAAGCGAAGTGACAACACCACTCTTGCTTGGCGATGAATATTTTGATGAAACCGCTCGCCTCGCTATAAGTGCGCAAAACAAGTGGCCTCGCAGGCTCGTTTATTAGTCATTGTTAAAAAAGTCAAAAGTGTTGTAAAAGGAGCTTGGCCTGGCAGTAGCGTTGTTCGATTAATTTTGTTGCTGCGGTATTCTAACATAACTATGAACATTATGTAACACTGGATACTGGGTACGAAATGCGTTCTTTTCTAGCATAAGAGTCAACCAGCACAAAATTTTATTAGTGCGGCCCGCCACAGCTCTCCTTAGTGCCAAAATGTCCCTCATGCAAAAAAGGTTGGTGACCCCTGTTGTTGTAGGCTATATAAAAATTAATTAAATTAATTTATTAACATAAACATGCAAGAACAGGTCATACCCTAACAACCCCATCACAATGCAAAGATGATTTCGAAAGAAAAATGTCCTCAAAACCGTGGAAAAGCGTTTCGAATTGTTGGTTCGATCTTGAACAAGTTTCATTAAGTCAAGTTCTTCCTTGAAATATCTTTCCCTGAAAAATTACTGAAATTAATCCACCATAATCAGCTGAAGATCAATAAACCAGAAGCTATCCTACTATCTTAGCAATCTACCACGACAGATTTGGTAAATCGTTCTACTTGGTGCACAAAGAAATGGTAACATCAAGCGACGCTGTTTCGGCTTTTGGGGAGGGCGCTTAAGTAACGCATTTTAAGGACTGTTTTTCATTCAGAGGCTCCTAGGGATAGATTAATTTACAGACAACACTTCAAAAATCGGGAAACTTCACTCTGTCAGTCTCGGTGATTGAGCCTGCGTCAGTGGTTCAAAACCTCAACAGGCTATGCAAAAAATGCCACAAATAACCCTTTCAGCAGTTTTCTAAGTCCGAAAATAAAGGTACATTTATACCAACCAACAGAACCAGTAGTAAGGCTATTCTAATTTAACATAACGATCTGCTGTAATAAGCGGTGATCTGACAATGAAATTTTCTACGGTTCGAGAAAAAGTTTTCTCTGCCTATAAAACGTTGACTGGTAGTTTAATTAATTATTTTCTGAAAGTTCCTTGGTTTCATATTATCTGTGTTTTCTATAACTTACATAAACATTCTTATGGACGCTTTTAAAGATGTAAAGTGACCTCTCAAAGTTTATTTCGAAATCGCAGGTGTGTGGTGTAATTGTTATGTCTGAGTGTGAGTTGAATAAATCTAGAAAACGACTTTTCAACCGCTACAAAGTTCCCACCCACGCCTCTGTCTTTGCTTGACAATACAAATTAAAAAAAGATGTTTCTATATTGTACATAACTTCACTGGTGCGTAGTTAAAGGGAAATATAGGCTAAAATTTAAACGTTTTATAATCAGTGAAGCATGCACAAATATTCCAACTTTCTAAATAATACAGAAATGCTAACGGCACAGTACAACAATTGCCTGATGTAAATATTTATACAAATACATGAGTAGGGCGCTCAAAAGTCAATAAAGTCAAAATTTTTTAAGGACTTCGTCTATCCACGAATTAAAGAATAAAGTTGTTTTCAGCACCTAGGGGACTGTTTCCAAGAAGTTTATAGGTCAAAATAAAGTCAAAATTGACAATAAAGTCAAAATTTTCAATGAAGTCAAAATTTGTCAAATTATAACTTTTGACAAACTTTTTGTGTTTCTTGAAAGTAGTTTTTGTCAAAATCCTCGTAGAAGCATTGTAAATCAGGAACTGCGACACAATTAAACCACAATAACACCCATAAAATCAGGACATATGCCACAATGTCCACTTGGATCCGCAGTAACTTTTATCGCAAATTGTCCATTGTTTATTCATTGTTACGTATTTAAATAATTTTTATAAAACACTCCCTCTTCACAAACGTGGTCTTTTCGAAAATTAACAATTTGGATTTTAGGAATAGCCTACTGACATTCTGTAATACAAAAATGCCAGCAAGCTAAATTGTCTTCAGCAAAAGTTAGACAGATTTGTCGTGATTTTTCCATTGCCAAAAAACACGACGCACTTTTTATAATCCATAAAACACCTTGACTTTTCAACAAAATATCACATTTGGGTCTGAAAGTGACGAACTATTATGTTTGGATTACTGGTATCAATTCAAGGAAGAACTGTGCCCTCTAGAAATAAGCAATTTTGTTAAGTCAAAATAAAGTCAAAATTTGATAAAAATACAATCAAAAAAATTTTTTTTAGGTCAAAATAAAAATGGGTCTAACAGGAGTTATTATATTTTTTTTCTCCAGACATAGGCCTATACGACAAGCTTGTTGTTTTTGTCGCACTTTAATTTTCGACTTTCCGAGGTACGTTTGATCAAGCAATTAAACATCAATAAGAAAAGTATCAACATTTTAGAGCAAACGATTATTTCACAGGTTCCATGCAGTGAAAGGTGGAACTATAAACTTACGCTGAACTATCGTTGTGCATGACCTTTACCGCCACCATGTGGTGGAGATAACTGACAGGAACCGCATGATCACGTGATAGCACAACAGTGCCATAAGATCCGGTTCCTAGTTTTTGAATAATTTCGTACCGATATTCCAAGTGATCTGCTTTCGCCTGGTTAGCAAAGAGGATTTAGATAGACATTTAACAATTTGAGAAATAGTCCATAACAGAATCTTGGCAGTCGTTCTGACAATTTGTTTAAAATGATCAAATGATTGTAATCATCATCATTAAGTTCCTTCCTCTCGTCGAGGGTTGGAGGCAATGAGGCGCTATGTTTTATTCTGATATCAGTAAGTGCAGCAGTAGATGTCCTTGAGTAGCCTACTAGACTGATAGTTGATATGTTGAAACGAACAAAAACTTTATGATGATAGTGATACTGATGCAAGCAATTCTATAACGTTTAACTTTTCCAAGACAAGTAAAATGTTTTCAGTTTCTCCATTGCTGCGACTGCACTCTTTGTTGCATTAATAAAAACAAAATTATATTAATTTGAATATACAAAAATATGAATGCCTCAGCAAAATAAGGTGTAACTTTAAATTGGATTCAACTTACGATTTTCAATCTTGCTTCGTCATGCTTGACGTAATCAAAGCCATAGTTACGTGGATCGCTTTCATTGTACGTCACTTTGGTGGCGTTCTCTCCAACAAACCAAACTCGGGGGTAATTATCCATCTCTGTTACTTCCCACCACGGCAAACGGTGACGCATTTTACTTTTGATTTCTTGAATTAAAAAGAGAAAATAAATTTCCATTGACGCAATTGAAGTAAAGAAAAGTCTGCATTAGCTATGCCCATTGTACAACCCATCCAACTCGCTACCAGCGCAGTAAATGCCCCCCAGGCTCAAGTGTTTGTACAGCCACGGGGACTTAGAAATACGGGCTGAATGGTTACATTCTGCGGAATTTTCCAGATTTTGTCAACTTTTGGTAATTGTTTGAATGACATTTTCAAAAATTAAGAGCTAAATTTCAATCAGTCGGTAGCAGCAGTGGCAGTCATCAGCAAAATGTGTCATCTGCAAAAATATGACAAATCAAGGCTGCACTTCAAGGTAGCCATGTGCAGCCCAGTTGACGCAGTGTCGAGTGAGCTTATTTGGTTTCATGCCACAAAATTAAAACATATTTGTAGCTTACGTACCGGTGCTACTTTGTTGTTGGCATCTCTTCGAAGCAAATTCAACAATTTGTTTGGCATAGCGCGACTAATAGGCCTGCACATCATTCTTGTCGATGAATATTTATGATATCACAATTCATACGCGATTACAAGCGGAAAATCTGATCAGCTTAGTATTATTATCGCTTTTGCATTTAGATTACTCAGCCTATTCTTCGCTGTAGTACTAAATTAGACCTTATTGATTACTTGGCTCCATTTTAAGGTTTATAAAACTTTATGTGAAGTTATGTGTAATTGTTATATCTCGTATTTTTTTGTAATTTTAAAGGTAATTCATAATGCAGATGCAATGTGTTTTCTACATTGTTTTCTAGGATTAGGCTCCGGAAATAAACACGAGAAACGTTTTCGTTGTATTTATGTTACATCGTTTCTTGAAGTAAGGAAGACAAATAAAGTATAGGCCTACTGTAGGCTTTATAGATGCTTTGTGGTGTATGAGGCTTACAAACATAGGTTACAAAATGTTAAAACATCAGCAACTGAACACTTTACTTACGTTGAGGAGTTAAATACGGCAACAACGTAGTTTGTTTTTGATTGTCAAAAAGATATTTTTTCTTGACTTCGTTATCCATGTTTATTTGGAAAAAATCCATTCCTTTCTTTTCAAGTCCTCCACTTCGTTTTGGAGCTTTTTTTACTTCTTCTCCATCACGTTTTGGACTCAACATCTCATCGACAATCTCTTTGTCTTTAGACACAGCTTTTCCCTCATACCCTCCTTTAAAACTTCCAAGATGATTTAGTGATGAAACGTTGAAGACTTTTTGGTTATCTCCCAGCGGCCTAGTAGCCAACAAATCAGCGTCCACAAAGGCATGTCTTGTTGGACCTGTGTTAATGTTTCATGTTTAGAATACGAGAAAATCATTTAATAAATCAATCCAAAAAATACGACACAAAAATGCAAACAGTTTTATTTTTGCCAACAAGTTAGTAATGTTTAGTCTGTTTTGGTTGTTTACAGCAGTGTGGTTGAAAATTTATTTCCTCCGTGGTGAGGCCTGCATCTGAGCAGAACTCTTTAAATACGGGTTTTGGAGTTGGTCCAAGTGCGTGTGATAGTTCACAGATAACAAAGTTAAAGTTGCAAATACAAGTGGGAACTTTACTTGATCCACTCAGTCTTTCTTAAATCTAGACAAAGCCGCCAAGGTTGAGCTTCTTTAAAGGTAAAACAATCAACAAAGACGTTTATGCAAACTTAACAAACATTCAATATTTTCGTAACTTTTGTTATTAAAACAATAAATAATTCAATTTCACTCCACCTTCGTTATTTATTCTTTTCTTGTAACTTTTCCGATCTACCATCTCCAATCTGGGTTGAAAACTTTGTGAAGTTTCTGTGAATTGAGGAGGATGTGCATCTTCGTTTTGCTGAAGATTGTTTAAACGAACAAGCTTGTTTAGGCTTTTCATATCGTTGTTGCTCACTTGCTTTTCATGTATTGTGTCTATCTTGCGAAGCAATTCTCTCCGATAAATTGGCATTTCTCGCTTGTTTTGAGAAGCTAAGCTTTTGCTCAATAAAGCGTCAAGTTCCTGTTCAACATCAACTTCCTCCTTTTGTTGGCATGCGGGAAGTTGGAAATACAAGCTGACGGCCACTAGAAGGAGCACAAGAGTGGTAACATAACGAACTTTAAACTTTGTTCTTCGCATTGCAAACAGAACAGCAAAACTAACACACAAAATAATTATTAAAAACAACACACAATTCATCTAAAAGTTATTGAGAACAGTAATACAGAGCCAAGTGCCTGTATGCGATGGCGAAATACAATAGGCTACTTTAACCTACACTAAATTAGCTATATGCGTCCGCACTCCTTAGTCTTCAGCAGGCCCGTAATTATACATTTTAGCTTGGGGGGGCTCAAAAGCTGTTGCGAAGTAAAAGGCTATGCACATAACATTTGTAGTTGCAATGAGTCTAATTTGCGGTTTTTCGGGCAAAGGCACGGCATATGTTATAAAGTCACAAGGTGCTAGATAGCAGTAATTTCGAATGATTGGGATAATTCCAGCCAAAACATGGGTAATTCCAGCCAAAATGATTGCAGAATAAAATAGATGCAATATTTTTAACACACAACTTTGTCAGGAATGACCCTCGTGACTTTGTCTGGTACAGGTCTCCACCAAACCAATTTATCCCCTTTGGGGTGTAATATTCTCCAGTAAACGTCAAAAAACACTAACAGCTATCCAATGTTGATGGATTTGTTTTTAAGAGATATTTATGGACAATATTTCCAAAACCAACCTCCTACTCCATTGTAATTGCTTTCACCTGAGATGCCTTGCCAAAAAAACTCACCTAAATTTAAAAATCATTATCGTGCAATCTGTCTGGAATAACCTTATAACACCGACACACGCCCCATCGGCCTGACACTACAGAGACAGGCATGGGTGCGCCTCAACCGTCTCCGTACGGGCGTCGGGCTTTTCCGCTCAACCATGCACCAATGGGGAATGGCTTCTTCCTCCTCCTGTGAATGTGGTGACGAGGAACAGACCGCAGACCACACCATCAATGACTGTACCATCTTCAAGCCACCAAACGGAGTGGAAGGTCTGCGCGTCATGGGTGATGAAACTAAAGACTGGCTGCTCTCTAGCAGCTTTCCAGTGTAGTCCGGGAACATCGTAAATCTGGAGTGGTAAAAGGATAGACCCTCGACCCCAGAAGCTCAGACGACGACGACGACGACGAACCCTATAACTATTACCCTACCAGTAGCCTACATCACAACTACAAAATAACAAGCAAGATAATTGTACAAAGTGACATAGGCTATGAGAATCAAAACAAATTAAATATAGAAAGTCTTGGGTCTGGGATTACTCATTTGGAAAACCAAATGTAGCTTGCCTGGCAGAGTTTGCATTGATGAAGTCCCTTGATATATCGTTTACATTCAAGCTAGAGACTTCTTCTTTGTGTACATGCAACAGCAATAAATTGTACAATTTGTCATGAGACATAGATGTTCTTAAACAAGTTTTTAAACGCTTCATTGCTGAAAATGAACGCTCCCTGCAAGCATTAGTTGATGGTGCTAACAGAATCATTTTCACCAGTGTTTTGACTTCCCCAACAGATTTGAATACAATATGTATCTCTTACTTTGAGCTTGGGGGGGCATTGCCCCCCCAAGCCCCCCCCGGCAATTACGGGCCTGGACTCTTCAGGACATGTTTCGAATTTCGTTTTAACGCCTCAGTAGGCAACAAATTCAAAGATATGAGCTTTGGTGATTTTTTTTGTTTTATTTAGTGGTAAATAAAAAACTGCTTTGCAGAGAGAGATTTCGATCTTTAAAAAAAAGTATTAGTTCGATTAATTATTTCTTAGTTTTTGTGTTAAAAAATAGTAACTATAGGCTACACGTTTCCGTGAGTTTCTAGACATTTTAGTTAATGCAAGTAGACATTTTTCACTTCGAATTTTTATCTCTATCTTACATAGTCATATTGCTAATAATCGCATTGGTTGCAACTTTGCCTTTTGTGAAGTGGCAAACTCGATCGTAGCTGTGTCCATCATAGCGATCAATGTACACAGGTCTTGACAACGTGCCAACCAAAGGCCGATTAACTTCAATTTTGAAATCGAAGCTAATTTAACCTGATATCCCTTTGAAATGATAGTTTTAAGAATTGAAATTGCCAAAGTGTGAATTTTGATCACTGAATCAATGCAAAACTCTTAATTTTACCTTAAAAAATGACAAATATTTTCCAATTACCAGAGTTGTTGGACGCTGTTTGGGTTTTCAGAACAAGTGCCGAAATCTAGTGAATTATTTAAAATTTTAAATGGTAACAACAGCAAAAAATTAACTAAAAATCACACAAAATATATACCGTACTATATCTATTAACTAATACTCAAATTATCAAGTTATGCTAGCGATTTTGGCTACTAACAGATCGGCCTTCAGTCAAATTGTAAGCCGCACGTTGTCATGTCATGGCCTTAGTAGGCTATAAAGGTCGCCATATGGTTCATCATAAGCTCGACTTGCGCCTACAAGATAAACCAATTATCCATTAAGTAGTCACATGTCTAGAAATTAGCCAAACCCAAAATTCTATTGGGTTTATGTCATCTAGCTACTAAACCAAACAATTTTACTCTACTTCACTCTTCTGCAGGCACAGGTTTGTTCATTGAAATATAAGTCAGCTCAGCTTTCCTCTCACATGTCACATCTGGTTGTTTCTGAAGAAGCCAGATGAGCTGCAAGGCCTACTACTGAGTAGGTTTCAGTCAGATTAGCTGTATTTTGTGCAGTTAAGTTAGTAGTCTACCATAGAAATATATAAAGAGCTTTCTAAATTATATCATCATATGATCGACAACGTCTAATCTAGGCCTTCAACAAAACTATCCTACAATTTTCATCAAAAGGTTTTCTGCGATAAATCTGTAAGATATCACACGTTAAATATCTTTGAGTAGCCTACCCAAAGACATAGGGCAACTTTCTCACTGTGAACTTAGCAATTGATAACCCATGGCCTACAAACAATACAATTAGCCTATCTACAGGTTCATTTGTTTAGTTCACACTTTGCTATGCCTATGGACTATTTAACAAAAGTTGTACCTGAGTAAAGAAATCTAAGATTTTCTCGTTTGTTTTAAAGACATGACGCCCGTTATGCAAACAATGGTTTAAGTTTCAAGCCTTTCTTTACTTGCGATGCAGACTACAGTGAAAATTGACCTGGCTGGTTGATTTATCTGCCAACCACAACCCTTTGTGGCAACAACCACGGGACTACCAGTTCAATACCAGCCAACAGTAGAGTGTATGACGTCATTTGGAGCAAGACATACCATGCCATTTAAAACGTGCAGATTTTATTGGGCATTTTAAAATGACGAATACTGAAAAACAGAATGATAGATTCGTTCCACTTTGCCTTACAAAAGTCAATCTGAATGGACTGGATTGTGCGCGTCCATCCATCGTATCCATCAATCAGTCAATTCTTCATCTTGAAGTTAAAGTTTGAAGGTCAAGACTTTTCATCATTAATAACAACATATCGTTATGTAGGCTACTTTTTCTCAGAATCCCACGAACAACCGTGTGGTTTCCAATGCAGATGGTGCTAAACTAAAGTCTTGCGTGTCTCAGATGCCAACTCAGAAAAAACTTGCTCTGACTGTCGTCCTGTAGTAGGCTACTTTTAATAATATAATGCTTGTATTTGCAGGCCTATAGCCCTGTAGGCCTATCCATCGCAAAATACGTTGCTCCTCAGCACTGTACAAATCAAACAGCATCAATGCAGTAGTATAGGGACGCAAAGGAGTACATTATAATCCGAATCCATTCCATTGCTGAGTGCCTGGAAAAATAAGATTTATTAGCACTTTTGAAAAGTCTTTTGTATGACTCAGCATAGGGAGTCGAACCCACGCACGAAGCATCGAAGAGACATAACTACAGCCATCAAGTCAGGTGGTTCCATTATTGTGGCATACTATGTTGTGCCTGGGCCCATCCGTGTGCCCTGGAGCGGTATCGAACCAACGTCCTTTCTAAACTTGCACAGACGTTTTCACCACTCTGCCATCCAGTGGGTGAATAAAAAGACCTGGCCGACGTACAGAAGGCAGAGGTTTAGCTCTGCTTCTGCTCTTAAAAATGAGGTTTTCAACTTTTTTGATCGTGTTTACTTCTTGGTGACTTGAGGTAGTTACATGTAGCCTATTTGCACTAGCAACTTGGGGATCATACTTTAGGTATTTACACGCATTTTAGTTTTCTTCGTTTAGCACAGGGGTTCCCAAACTGGGGTAGCCTACATGTACCCCCAGGGGTACATTTTGACTTTTCAAAGGGTACATTAGGAATTGCTGGGATTTTTTAAACAATCAAAGAAATGTGAATATTTTGTCACTTCGTTGAGGGATGATTTTTTTATTTTTATTCTTGCCTACCTTGTTGATATTTTTGACGCTCAGAATATGCTAAACACGAGTCTCCAAGGAAAAGACCCAACAGTGTGTGAATTCATGGCTAAAGTCAAAGCATTTCTGGCGAAACTTCAGTTGTGGAGGGGAAATGTTTGCTCTGGCAACTTTTCCAATCCTTTCACCACGAACGCTCAGACACTGCAGGCTGGGACAGGGATGCAAGAGGAACTGATTGAACTCCAACATGATGGTTTTGCACGCGATGTGTAGGCCTACTCTGAGAGAAATTTAAGTGATTTTTGGTTTACGATGTGCAAGTCGTACAAAAAGATTGCGGAACCTGCTATTCATGCATTGTTGTTGTTTCCATCAACATGGTTGTGTGAGTCAACATTTTCAGTGCTACTTGGAATCAAATCAAAAAACAGATCACAGCTCAAAACACCTGAACATGATCTTCGTTGTGCTGTTGCTAATGTTTCACCTCGTATTAATGAGCTTTTTGCTAAAAAGCAGGCTCATCCATCACATTAACTAGGATTGCTGGGCTTATTCAGCCGATATATTGTTCGTTTGATTGATTGATTGTAGTGTTTGTTTAACCTTGGATTACATTGTTATGAATAACTTTGTATGCTTTGATTGGTACAAAATATCATGTATGCAGTCTTCTAATGCAGCTCTACTGTTAATTTATTGCAATATCTAATAAACTTTCTAAAGCCAAAAGTATGAGAAAATTTTGGGGGTACACGAGCGAATCTATAAATTGACCAAAGGGTACCGATGAACAGAAAGTTTGGAAACCCCTGGTTTAGCAAATTCACCTAAAGGAAGGCTTACGAATATAGTTTAGTTGTTTTTTTTTATGTTCATAGTAGCGAAAATAACACACACGTCAACGTAGCAAAAGTCAAAAAAAGTAGCAGAGACAATATAAACATTAACGATATGAATATAACTTAGGCTATAGGCCTACGCTAACAGCACACTTTATAGTGTGACAAAATAAATCTAGTTCAATTTAGCAAAAACGTTTTTTGTCAAAAGTCTGTTAACAGCATTTGTATAAATGTGGTGCGTGTTGTCTTGTTGGAAAGCTTCTGCCCACTTTGTGGCCTAATAATTGATTTTGATCATCACTACAATCACCATCAAATGCAGTTTGTTTGTTTGTCATATCTTTATCCTGCATTGCGGGAAAGCGGACTTGAGCGCTATGCATCTGTGTACGCCTTCCCAGAGATGTACGTATACGCCGCATACTTGCGGCGTAGACTTTTTGTGTACGCTAACGCTTGCGGCCACATTTTTTTGGATAGTTTGCGCTTGAGGCTACGCCGTAAAGTTTTCGCGGTTTTTTAGCGCATAGCGTCAACGCATACTTTTTAATGTATTTTTTTTTCGCTACAACACGCCAATACCTTCCAGCGCTGTAGTTGAAAGAATGCTTTCAATGGTGAAAGACATATTAGAACCAAAACACAGCAAAAATGTCAGATGAACACTTTCAGATGCTTGTGTTTCTTCGTGGAAATTCAAAATAAAACTTGTTTGTTTCGAGTGGTTTATGCCGTGTGAATGTTTGGCACCTAACAAACAAAATTAGTTTACGTTAGTGTATGCGCTGACGCTGACGCCGCCAACTTTTTTTACAAGCTGCGTTGACGCATACAACGTATGGTTTTTCGAACGTTTGCGTTAACGCTGACGGCGTCAATATTTTTTGTATGCGCGTACATCACTGCGCCTTCCGACGTACACCTGACCCACGCTGCAGCCGACTGCAATGTCTGTTTCCGGTTGTCTACTCTACTTATGACTTAAATTTGGTACTACCCATTACTTGAAATCGATCACTGGGTGGAGGCAATTATTGTAAAGTTTCTTGCCCAGAGAAACAACAGCAAGTGCGGGTGGCTGGAGTCGAACATGCAGGCTCTTGACTGCGAACCCAACGCGCTAACCACTCGGCCACCTAATCAAGATACATTTCTATTAAAATTGGAGTTAAAAATTTTAATTTAAAATTAATGTCAACTTTAAAATCATATTTGATGACATAGGAATTATTTTTCATTATTACTTTTGAACCAATTATTGGATAGAATCCACCTTTTAGGCATGTGACATCAATGGCGTAACCAAGGGAAGGGTAGGCTACAATATATTACCCCCTGAAAACTTCCTTGCGCCTTTTTGACATTCTGTAAAAAAGCAGCTAGGCCTATGGGCTATATTTACAGTAATCAGGGAGAATTGTTTCCAATTATAATTCTGTATCTCAGTCATAGCGCAGCTGGTTGGTGTTGAATCTTTATCCTCGGACTGGCAAAGCTTTGATAGGTTATTCCTTGTAGTTTTTCATACTTGTAAAGGCTTGTAACCACTGATGAGGGTTACCGAGATTGATTGGCAGAGTGTAGTTTTCCGATTGTTGCTGAAGTGCTGTTGCCGGGGAATTGTTTCCTCTAGCCTACCATAGATGCCGCTGAATGGAGAGCGGTCCTGAAATGCGTTGCTCAAGCGCACACTCCGAAAGCCGAACCACTGCCGCTTGAACTTTAGTCGAGCGCTTCGCCTAATTTAATCAGATTCGGTTGCATACTGTAGGGCGTAGGCTATGGATGTGCTCTGTAGCGGAGACTGAGTTCAGAGGGGTGGCCTACTTTTGAAACTATCCCAGGATAACTTTGGAAACCAATACCTTTCCAAAAAGGCAGGCACCTAGGCCTACCACCGCGTAGGCCTACGCTGTTTTTATAATGCATTTGCATCCACCTTTATTCCATTTTAGAGTTTAGAGACAATTCTTGTCTTGGAAAAAATTACCTCTTATCTCGGAGATTTTACAAAAGGCTACTAGTGTTTACCCTCTTAAAGGTTTTGTAAGAAGTGCGATGAAGCGTTGTTTTGTTTTCGAAAGTGGAAGCCTAAAATTAAGCAATCATGAGATTGAGAGGAAACCCAGACGGTGTAACCTAATAAGCTGACAAAATAAATTGCAGCATAGTAAAATAACTAAGATAATTTAAAAATTATGCATTTTGATGCGAGGACAAATGGGCCATGAAATACTCACTAAAACTTTGAGTGCAAGCAAAATAGGCTATAGACACGGGCCCCTTTTCACTAATATAAAAATGTTTACATTGGCTCTCAATAGATTTCTTCCAGATTCTACTTGTAATTGTGTCCTTGGCCTAACTGTTGGTGTGCAACATGGTCACTCAACTCGCACAGATGCTGATATTGTAAACAGTAAAAAATATTCCATCATTTCCCTTTTTCGATTTTTGGTACATTCCCTTTAAAGTTGTTAAGAAACTGTTGCTAGGAAACGCATTGACACAGGTTTTCCTCCCAGCAATTAATGAGATTTAAAGATTAAAGAGCACTTTAAAGGTAACTGGCTCGAAACAAAAGAAACATGACTGTGTTTTGAATATCAAGTTTCATTGCTCATCGTATTCGTGTGGTAGGTATTGAATTTAATGATATTGTAAGGAATGTAATAGACATCACAAGGCCAATGCAAAATACATAGCAATTTATCAACGCTTTATCAACGCAACTTTTATCAAAGCACGCTTGATATCTGCAAGACATAACTTCCTTGGGTAAAATTGAATTTCCGCAAGATGATGATGTTGTTTTTGCTAGTTTGTTTTATTTGTTTTTGTCATTGTTTTCAGTGTCGTCAAGTTATAGCCTATCTATTTTGTGAGTCGTGCAAGGCCTATGGTGCGTTGCGCTTGAAATGGCTTTGCCCGTGGTAGGATTTCTTTGTGGGGTTTTCTTTGCCTGCCTTGCTCTTCTTGCTATGAGCTAAACGCATCAAGACGTGTTCCCCTTAAGACCATCAGCACTCTTGATAACGCACCATGGCCGATCTTCATAGCAACTGTCCATACTGATCTTAAATATATCAGCTAAAGCCATGTGGGCTAATAAAGCTATAGCCTAAATTTATTTGTTTTTGTTTTTTTAACATTTTCTTTTTTTTTTATTTTCTTTGTATATCTTAAATTTTTCTGAAGGTGTTGCGACCGTGCCAAATTTTTTTTCAACTCAATAACTTACTTCGGTCACAAGCACGTTTTTAACGTTCGCGTTTTGTCGCTTCTACCTTTTTCTCGACCTTTGCTATGTTGACGTGTATTGTTTTGATATGATGGTCAGAAATAAAAAAACAACTGAACTGAACTGAATGCAACCTAGAAAGACTTTCAATTGCTTGAACTATTTCCCACAACTTTCAAGGTTTATATAGTGGTGTATTTGATAATGCTGTATACACATTTTATTTTTAAGTTAAAGGCTTTCAGCTGTATATTAGATATTTTATTGCAATACTTGGGTGCAGATTTAACATACGGTAAAAAAGCATTTTTAAGATTCCTCACATGCAGCATGGATAGCTAACATGTAGTCAAGTCAATTTATTTGGTATCAACAGCAAAAACAAACAGAATAAATGTAACTGTCAAAATAAAGCATTGTACAACTACCGGTATTGGTTTGATTCTGATGCAATCAGGCCTGTAGCTTATGCCTGTTTCTGCTGCACAGCAAACAAACCATTAGGACTAGGGACAACAAGTTTTTGTGCTGAAAAATATTTAACTTTTTTGTGATCTAACATGACAACATCATGTTTGATTTTAGTTGCTCTTATGGCTATGTCGGCTGTGTCTTTCCTAGAAGGCTCAATGTGGTAACAGAAGCAGATTTATGGTAGTTCTTTTGTTTGGCTGACATGGACCCCTATTGGATAAAACAAGTTCATATTTGCATAAAATTATTTCTGAGCTTTCTACTTTAAAAATTCTTATTCCTAAACAAAACGTTATCTTTTATGGAATCAATATGCTAAATTAGGTGTCTCTGTGACATTTACTTTTAGTCTTATTTAAGTGAAAGTTCCTCAAAGTTTGACCGTATTTTGTAAAATCATAGCAAATAGTTTGAAATTTTGAACTCAAGATACTTTTGTAATTTCATACTCAGTTTGAATATTTTTTGCATGGTCTACTTCCTACTTGCACTTTCTTTTCATGGATCTCACAATTTATTCTATCTTTTATGTTTTTTTAAAGACTCACAAGAGTTATTAGATGCTTCATTACAGGCCCGAGGTACCTGTTTAGTAAACGTAACAATCAGGAGAACAATGATCAATGGAACAATGAATTATACCGAGAATCAGAATTTAACGTTCTTGCCAAAACACAGATTTTGTGCAGGGTTGATGTGCATATTTGCGACCATCGTGGTAATTGCGTCTACTACCTCTACTCCACAAATTTGTAACTATTTTGGAATTGAAAATAATTTGACAAAACCAAATTTAGCAATTTATTTTTAGCAATTTATTTTAGCAATTTATAATGTTACCACAACTTGTGTAAGTTTTATGTTTTTACACTAACTACAGTATGTGACTTGCTTTTTGGTTTTAAAATTACGTTTTTAGAAAAACTCTGCTTTGTATAAAAAAAAATTAAAAATAGTGTTCTGACTTTCAAGCGGCATAAAAATAAACACTGGTATGTCAACAAAAAGTGCTTTCATCAAGGTCAGCATGTTGCTGGTGTCATCGCATTTTTACCGACCATTTTATTAGGTGGTTCGCACAGAATTATTCCACCAGAATGACAGTGGTGTTTGGACGCATTTTGGATATAAAACAGCAATCACAAAATTTGCAATTGTAACTTTAGTACACACAACACTACCGGTACCACCAAATTTTTACATGCTTAAGAGTACAGTATGAAAATATTTATTATTCTAATATAAAAATAGTAACTGTTTATGTTAACAAATACAATTTTCAGAGGTCCTTGAAAAAAAAATGGTTGCAATTACTCACATAGACTAGTCTATAACTAGTGGGATAGGTTATAAGGGAACGTTCAAATATTACGTAACGCCTTTGAGGGGGAGGGGTTTATGCAAAGCGTTACGTTAGCGTCACATCGGGGGGGAGGGGGTTCAAGCAAAACGTTACGTAACGCTTTCGAGTACGGAATGGTAGTTTTTTGTGCTGAATTCGTAGTGAAAAAGCGTTACATGGGGAAGGGGGGGATTGAAAAAAGCGTTACGTTGGCGTTACATGGGGGAGGGGGGGGTCAAAAATTCGGGAAAAAAGCGTTACGTAATATTTGAACGTTCCCTAAGTGAATGATAGATTCATTGGCATGTTTGTGGTTTTTTGTTTTGTACAAACATGGTTTGTAAGTGAAATGATTTCTCAGATACCTAGTCATTTTGACACATGCTTAAGCCTTGTACGAGATACCTTTCATATCCGGAGAGTTTGTCTGCTAGAGATTCCACTGTACATAAACCCATTCATTAGGAGTATGAAGAAGATAAAACTTTTGTCATACAAAACGTTGGTGTTAAAGAATGATGCAAACGACCTGTCTTAGTTTGATGTTGTAGGTTCATTGGAGTAGCAGTGGTTTGCAATAACTTTCGGAACACCGTTCCCTAATCATGTACTATAACATTTTATTGCATCATGTACTGTTTAAATTGGTGTGATGTTGTTTTATGCGGTTCTTTTCTTTGGCTTACTTAAGGCTGCTGTATGTTGAGTTTGTGTGTTGTCATGCATTATCACTGTGCATTTTCTCGAATCAATTGGTTAATAGATTTGGTGACATAATTCTTCCCTCTTGACAGAACTGTTGATCTTTGGACTCTGTCTAGTTATAAATATGATTTCTTTGAATGCAATGGTATTGTGTTGTTCTCTCTGGCAATAATCATAAATAATTCACTCAGTAAATTTCTTGAAACAATTAAAGTCATCCACGTATTGATTAGGTTTGTAAGCCATTTTTAAAAGCCGACATGTGGAAGTAATATAGAAAGTTAGGAGATTGTTTTTAGCAGAGATTTATGATTAATACCTTAAGAATGGAATTCAATGGAATCACTGTACAAACATACCTTGAAAAAACAAAAAAAAACGATTAGAATGGTACCGGTAAAGCAAGAAAGGGTTGTTGAATTGCTTGCTGTGTAAAGATAGTGATTGTGAACATTTTTGGCAATCTCAAAATGTACACTGCATTTGCACTTTCATATTTTTTGTTTTTAGTTTGAAAGCTACCGTCAACCAGGGCTACTTTGAACGGTAGTCTAACTTTGAACACTAATTTAAAAATCCGACTACCCTTTGTATTAAGGCCTGTAAATGAAACACTTTAAATTGCATTTTGCAGAAAACTTCATCAAATGATCGTTATTAATTGTCCTTTCCGAAAGTGGCAAAATAATAATATTGTTGATAGTAAAAACTGCTTTGAAAATATTTTCTGGAAATTTGAATTTTTTGCCCCCAGATAACAGCTTTAAGTAGGCTGGAAACTTTTATGCCGATCTTGGAAAGTAAAAGAGCTTTTGACCCAGTTTTTTTAGAAAAAGGTTTCAATTTTATTAGCATGTTGAGGATAATATTGAAAACTGGATTTGTGTTGAGCATATCGCTTGTAATTACGAAAATTCTGGATTGCATCACTGTTTTAGTTTAGGTTGCCTAACTTTCAACAGTGTTCAAAGTAGCCCGAACATTTTCTTTGGACTACACCACTGTGATATAGCGATGTTCAAAGTAGCCCTAATATGTGGCTGTATTGAGGTTGTTCGTTTGCGTCATGTTTCTCATGCACATGGCATGAACTGTTGTGTTTGTTGTCATTTCAGTGTTTCGATCGCTGTATACAACTGCTTTTTCACGTGATTAAATTTAATACCATTTGCTCTGTGATTTATTAAACCTTGCAAGAAAAGTAGTAATTATTGCTTTATGATTACATTATGTGAAGTTTTGCTTCATGATCCAGGGCAGTATAATATTCATCAATATTACGAGATTCGTCCTGGAGAAATTTTTCTGGGGGGGGGGGGGGGTGTAGGAGGCTTGTTATTGACTTTTTTAAAAGTTATTTGATCATGAAACTTTTTCAAATGGCAAAACTTGTTCAAAGTAATGCTACATGACATATAAGATTGAACAAACTGCTCAATTAGGGCCTAAAATATGCATAATAAGTGAGTGTTCAAAGATAGCATACCCCAACCCTAACTTTGAACACCCACAAATTTGGCAAAAAAAGCCCCAAATTTTTACTTTTTTAAAAATTGCTTACACCTCCTTGAGCGTTTACACACAGCCCCAGTTTTGGCTAAATCTGAGCTTTCTAGCATAAAAAGGCGTGAAAATACAAGCAAATACGTGAAAAAAGTGTTCAAAGTACCGTAGCCCTGGTTGACGGTATGTTTTTAAGTTGCTGAATGGAATTTCCAAAATTTAGTCTTACAATAAACATAACTTACACTTTGCATTTAGGTTACCTTTAAAGATAATGGCTAAGTTAGTACAAGCTCCACCTAAGTTTACTCCACCTGAATGGCACACATCGAACTCCACTCAATACAAAAATGCTGAAACTCTACGCACAAAAACCGAGAGACTTATTGATGAGAGTTCTCGACTTATTGATGAAGTTGAAAAAACAACACAAAGAAGTCAAAAAGATGTCAATAAAAAGTTTGGTAAGTTTAATTTTATATTTGAAACTTACAAGGAAAATGAAGTTTGCCTAAAATGCTGTTGATATGTTCAAGATAGTGTTTGAAATGATAATATTTTTAGATGCCAGTATTTTGCTTAATAATTACAAGATGAGAAAATATATGCTTATTTGCAAGGCTATGCCTGCACTCTGCAGTATCAAAGGTGAAAGCTGCAGCAAGGTGTTTGTTCAATGGAAACGTTTCCAAGTTAGCACTGATTTTGTTGGCAGTGCCAGGTAGTCAGATGGAGGCTACATCGTCATATCGAATGAAGTGAACTTCAACTTATCCAGGTTGTTTGACTTTTTTTCATAAAAGAAGTCAATAACAACATCATCTTCCCACGACTAGTAGAATGAATCAATTAAGTTGCTTTTACATGCTTTTGTATCACATTTTCATAAATATATAATTTGTTTTAGTATAAAATTGTTTATTTTGATTTCATTTCAATTTTTTTCTGTGAAATTTTTTATTTTGATCAAAATATTTCATTTAGAGTAGCTCTAATTAGTTTGAAATTGTTGAATTTTTCTCATTTAGGAGCAAAGTGATTGAAACGCCTGGTTACTCTAATCAACAAATATTGAGCCAAAAATGTACATATATATTAAATTAATAAATCAAATATAGTTATTAATCTCTAAACCCTTGACAGCCTGTGTCACCCTAAGTGAAATCAGAAGGTCCTTATTCAAATAGATGAATAAGATTGAATAAGGACCAGTGTTGCCGGACGTATTTTTAGATTTCCAGCCCAAGTGCCAAAATCTAGTAGCCTACGTTATTTGGATGATAACAATAGCACTAAAGTAACTCAGAATCACACAAAAACTATGTTTATTAACTAGCACTCAAACTATCACCTTATTCGTGTGAATGTGGCTACTAACAGATCGGCCTTCAGTTAAATTTTAAGCTGCGTGTTTTCATGGCCTGTGTACAAAGGTCATTATGCAATAAACAGTATTTAATAAGTCTTATTAGCCTAAATGCATTTTCAATTGGCTGTGAAAAGACTGATCTGGGACAAACAGTTGTTTTAGTCAACAAGCCTTGTCTGCTCTTAGCGTGTTGTGGTTGCAGAAACACCCATAAACCTACTCACTACCAGTGTTGGGCGCGATAACTCATTTTTCAGTTAAGCGATAACGATAATCGATAAACGAAAAATGCCTAAAGCGATAACGATAAACGATAAATCAAAAAAAAGTTAAGCGATAACGATAAACGATAAATTATCGCCGATAATGTCCGATAACGATAATTTTTTTTCTCGATTGGCGCTGCCCCATCCCATGCAGCACGAACTGTTTTCATCAACATGACGAAAAATCGAACATAATATACTGTAAAGGGACAAAACTTTTTGTAAGTTATGCATGAATAGAATCGCAACAGCGGCAGTAGGTATCAATCTTCAACCTCTTGATCCAGAATCAAACCACTGAGGTAACCGCCGTGCTTATAATTATACCTTCAGATACCAGTTGGATGCTTTTATCAATTGGGTTACACTGCCGCTTACGTGCAGTAGGCAAAATAATTAAATCAAATGAAACTACCATAAAAAATTTCAAACTTTGTATTTTGCTTTCTGCTTAAAGGGCTGTTTACAGCAAAGTCAGCAATAATTAAAAAAATTCCAAAAAACGCAAAATGCTTGAAAATTTATCAGTAATCTTAAGCGTTATTGGTAGTAAAAATATGCATACTGTGAAATCCATCAAACTTGTCAAATTAGTCGTGTTTGTTCAAGAACAATAACATAATTATCGTAATATACTGATAATCTCAGATAAATTTTTCTGTTTTCTTTGTGAACACCATCAAACAATGGCAGAACGCTGAGTTGTTGAAATAAGAATTACAATATAGGCACTGTATTATTAGTGGAAATAAAAATATTTGATTGAGCGTTGGCTATGTCGCATAGGTAAATCATCGTCGTATTCAGGTTCACGCCCGGTGGTTGAAGATTTAGATTAAGTGGACGGGAAGGCAAGGAAGCCAATCTTCATGTCCACCTTCAGGCATGCCTTTAAGTGTCCTGCCCTTTCGATTGCCGTTCCAGCGCTCTCACCACTCGGCCATGCAGCATAAGTAAATGAGAAAGGTTATTTCCACTTGTATTAAACCACTTGTATTTAGCATAATTTTACCACGCAACTCGATACGCAACTGTATGCTCATGAGCGGTGTCGAACCGGCGCCCTTTCGATTGCCGTTCCAGCGCTGTCACCACTCGTCTATGCAGCGGTACCCGGTCAATTGGTCGAAAGACAATTGGTCGACAGTCATTTGGTCGACAGACATTTGGTCGACAGGACGTTTGGTCGACAGACATTTGGTCGACAAGACATTTGGTCGACAGGACATTTGGTCGACAGGACGTTTGGTCGACAGACATTTGGTCGACAGGACGTTTGGTCGACAGACATTTGGTCGACAAGATATTTCGTCGACAGGACATTTGGTCGACAGAACGATTCATTTTAGGGTTAGGGTTAACTAACTAACCCTACTAACTAACCCTAACCCTAGGGTTAACAACTAACTAACGTTAACTAACCCTAACCTAACCCTAACCTAATCCTAACCTAACCCTAGCCCTAACTCTAACCTAACCCTAACCCTACCCTAACCCTAACTGTAACCCAAATGTCCTGTCGACCAAATGTCTTGTCGACCAAATGTCTGTCGACCAAATGTCTGTCGACCAAATGTCTTGTCGACCAAATGTCTTGTCGACCAAATGTCTTGTCGACCAAATGTCCTGTCGACCAAATGTCTGTCGACCAATTGTCTGTCGACCAAACGTCCTGTCGACCAAATGTCTGTCGACCAAATGACTGTCGACCAAATGTCTTTCGACCAATCGACCGGCCACCTATGCAGCATAGGTAAATGAGAAAGGTTATACTGTATTTAGCATAATTTTACCACGCAACTCGATGCGCCTATTGTAATGCAAAAACTACTACAAGATGCAAAAAGTGTGATGTCGGTCTGCATGTCAAATGCTTCAAGCAATATCATATTCTGCAATGACTTGTTTCAGTGATGGTGGTGCGAAAGACCATGTTTCCGATGTAAAAGCGGCCTCGTATTGCGACACTTTCATAAACCACTTGCCAATTTTTTTCGCTTCGCTTCAAAGGAATCTGTACCGCCTGTGCGCTTACATTTTAATTGTAAAATTCACTCGCGATTGCCGATTGCAGCAAAACAACAAGAGACTTGTTGCATGCATTTCATTGCATTGCAATTTGCAACTCTAAAAATTATTGTGTTGTCAGGGCCGTCGCTGCAGGGGGCGTGCCCCTCCCATGACAACGACCTGTACACACACACTTCACGCACTGAAGATGAACTGGTTTTAATTTTAGTTTCATGAACTAGGTGGCTAGTAAAAGTATTACTTTTCATTGTCTTTCCACTTGTGTGTTGATCCGAAATAAAATTTATCGGCGATTAATTATCGGCGATAATCAAATATTGCCTTTGGCGATAACGATAAACGATAACTGAAAAAATAATTAAGCGATAACGATAAACGATAAAAATTTATCGCCGATAATTATCGCCGATAAATTATCGCCGATAATGCCCATCACTGCTCACTACACAATTAGCTGCTCAGTCTTTTCCTTACACCCAGTACTGCAAGATAGAACTCTCTTTTACTAATAAATTAATGTTCTTGTTTATTTAGCTCAACGCTTAGAAGACATTGACTTTTGGAAGTCCGAGTTGGAACTCAAGCTGAGTGAGCTTACTGCAGAAAATGACGTATTGCTCAACTACAAAGCTCGAGTGGAAAAGGCACTTGCAGCTTGCGAAGAGCCTCTCGCCATCACTCAGGAATGCTTGTTGCGCAGGTATCGCTATATCTCATTTATTCATAAATTCAGTGTCTTCAACTTTAATTTATGAAACCTTTATTAGTGTTCTTCGTTGGAGCAAAACGTGTGATGGTAGGCTTAATTTATCATATGCATTGCATAATTCATTACACTGCGTGAGCTTTAAATTAGGCTATTATTTATTGCTGTAAAGTTCACCTATGTTGTTGTTAGCTATAACGAGAGTTTGCCTAGGTCTATAACGACGCTTTTTTATTGATCGGAGAGAAATTTTTTTTTTCAACATTTCAGTTTGGCTATGTCGCCTTCGGCTGTAGGCCTATTCTTGGCTTGCTTATAGCCTACAACACAATCGACATAATTTTTCATCTAGGCCTACTAATGCATTTTGTTTGTCTTCAGTGACACTTGTGGCTTTTCTTGTATAGAAGATTAAAGCTAAAACCTCAATTGCTAAGGTAACAGGGATCAGTAGTCAGTAGCCTAGATGTAACAGAAAATAGATTTCGCACTACGTTAGTGCATCGTCAGTTCTGATCTGACCTGACGATGCACTAACGCAGTGCGAAATATATTTTCTGTTACATCTACTGATTACTGATCTATGTTACCTTAGCAATTGAGGTTTTAGCTTTCTAGATATGGAACAGGGATCGTTTCAGAACAAGACTAGGTCAGAAAGCGAGGCAGACTCCGACTCAGCTCAGCAGCAGCCTAGAGCAGTTAGCTATAGAAGATTAAACGATAACTTTTTTCTAGGTTTGATGTGTAGCCTAATCCCACCCAATGTTTCTTCTATTCTAACAACATTTTACTCAGGGCATAATAAAAATAACATTTATACAGCGCTACATCCACAGTCCACCACATCCTACATCCACAGCTACAAACTATGCTCCCAGGCTTCTTCTTTTGCAACACAATGTGCACAAACAGTTACCTGTGTTTTTTAGGATATGCACGTAGCAGTAAGATGTTAAAAATCTGTCCAAGGCGCCCACCTTCCCCAATATTGTACAAGACACACTTCGTCTCACATATCTATTAACGCCGAAAGACGTAAATTGAATTGTTAGCATCATTATTGTTGAGTGTTTTTACTTCGGAAAATTCCATTTTTCTCATTGTGCCACACCACAGAATTGTTAGATCGTGAATCCGCTGCTGATTTATAGCACTCATATCGTATGTAGGCTAACCGGCTTAAAGTGCAATAGCACAATCGAACTAACTTGGCTAGAATCTATTACCAAGACATCCGGTACCGGTTGAAAAACTCACTTCCTTACAATTGAGGCGCACAGCCAAGAAACCGCCCTTTTTCCCACGCTCTCTAGCGCTTTTCCGTTACGCTACCTGGAAGTGGTAAACTCGTCAACGCCATCTGGTGATATGACGTCAGTTCAAGGCGAACTGAGTGGAGACCAAACTAGCTGAGATAGGCTTGACATCTAATAACGAAAAAATAACGAAAGGATTTGTAATTAAGCGATTGTCGCTTCGAGGTCTGTCTCGAACTGACGTCATAATTCGGTATGTTGCGCAATACAATCCGCCATTGCAGCAATGCGGCCGAAAATACAAGCGCGTGGAAAACCATGGTTTTGATAATTTTTATTGAGATAAGCATAGCCTTAAAATGTAACGGCGAGGCTGGTATTTATTATATAGTTTGAAACATGTTTCAGATAAAGTGCGGCAAAAGTCATCGTACAGTTGCACTTTAATACAATTCGTCTGAGAGAGCAAAGCGAGCACGAAATTGTTACATGTTTTTTTCTCAGTCTTGAGAAGCACGTGGCCAAGTGTCCCCACAACCTCTACTGGATGGCATTACTGTAGCCTGGACAACCTCTTTTTTGTCTTGATGATATTTCACAAAGTAAAGGGGCATCTTTCACAGTTGGAACTAGAGGCTTGGAAAGTTGAGCATATTTCAACTTGCGACCATAACTTTAGGATTGTGTTAATCGCGGTCTGTAAAAACAAGAATACCTTGCAAATTAAGACTCAGCTATTCCCATGGCTCTAACCGCAAGGTCATAACCACGTTTTGAAATATGTCGTTTTTCTTTTACTTTTAACTTGCTACAAGGAGCAAGAATCAACTTTCACTGGAAAAATAACATTGGTGTTACTGCGCAGTTGCGTAGCTTAGAGGGAATACTGATGCTACCTAAGATCGCTACACCACAGCCTGTGACCAAACAGTCTTGTGTATAAGTTATTCGATCTATTGTCCTGTCTCTAATATAACGCAAACAGGAAATTATCTCAAAAGCAGCGACCGCTACTAAAAATTCTTACATTCGCTTACAAAGTTTCAGCAACACAGTTTGAATAAAGCTATCACAAAAATAGAAATGACGTTTTTGAAACGAATTAGTCGTCTATATACTTACAGCGTACTTTGAAAAAAAAGTGAGAAAAGCTAATTGAAAAGGCAATTTGGTACCGTACTAAGACACTTCCTCAAATAGGCGATCTACCATATGTAAGAAGCAATCACTTGAATGACTTTGCAAAAGTACAATCACTAGTGTACTGTACTTTTGCAGCGGAGTATTGTATTCCTATTGCTCTTTTCTTGTCTCTTACTTAACGACATGACGAGCTAACTGAGAAACCTGCTAGAAGCTTTTTTGTTCTAAACACACTATCTTTCTTTCTATCTGTAAATATACTTTCCTTCATTTTTGCCGGTATTTGCCGCTCAGCAGTAGATTAACTTGATGTTTTGTCTCCAGAGAGGGGCGTGTGTCCATTGACTTGGTCCACGACAACGTTGAAAAAGAGTTGTTGAAAGAAGTGGAGGTGATTGAAGGCGTCATGGCTTTGCTTAAAAGAACCGACGAGCAAGCGATAGAACAAATAAGGTTGGTTTGCTTCATTCTATGGCTTTCTTATAGAATTTTTTTAGGTGGCCACGTTTACTCTAAGCCCTACTGCTACTATGTGGACATATGTTGCACTACTCACTACTCTTAAAAATTGTATAAAAACATGACCCGCTGTGTGCGAATGGCACACCGCAAAAAAGTTAGCCTACCATCTAGGCAAAGATTCTTATACCGTATACTTCTTTTTACTGCAAACAAAGAAACAGAAATTCACCTTAAACGCATCAACCGCCGTCTTGCTACAATTGTCAAAAATGTTTTCAGGTTGAATCGCTCTGCAAAATATTACCTAGAAAAAGATCTCAAAGATAAAGTCACAGCGAAAAACATCGATGATTTTTGTGCCGAACTCCACAATAACAGCCAAGGGATCGGATTTAGAGCCAATGTCGTTAAGATTGAACCGAAGTAAGATGCTTTGTAACTGAATTTAAGTTTACCACTTGGACAGAAGGCTTGCTTCCGGGTGAAATGTTGTTGTTTGTGAATTATTCTATTCACTAGGTGCAGCTGAATGGAGAGCTAACTTTGAAGTACGTTCCTCAAGCGCACACCCGGCCAAAGTAGAAACAGTATTTTTAATCTTGCTATTTATTCGTTTGTACAGCTGGAAGGAGGTTCAACTTTCAAACATTTGTTGTGTTTTCTTATCAGTATTCATATAATTAGATGTGCTGCCAGGGCTGCCACAACAATATACGTTTCTGGTCAAACGTGATTGTGTTAGGTCTATATCAAGATCTACATGTTGCAATTCGTTGAATATATTTCGTCAACTTCGGTAACTGATTCTAAGGCGGTAGTTCAATACCTCTGTAGATTTTTGAAACTTCCAAAAACTTTCAAAGAGCTTTTCTGGTATTCAAATCAACATAATAACTAAATGATAGACTTTTAGTATGATTACTACATGAAACAATTTGAAAGCAAGTGGGTTGCTTCTTGAGATCAGATCGCAGAGCATTTAAAAACCAACCTGACACTCCAAAAGTTACATCTAAAATGCATCAGATTTGTTGCCACAACTTGTTTCTAATGTCAACTGACAGTTTTTTTTTAAGGTTTGGTTTGGGTGACCGCTAAGTAGTTTTAAGAGACCGCAAGTGTTTCATTTAAATACCAAAAAATAGCCATATTTGCTTAAGACATAGCGAGAAACAACCATTACTTTTCTACTGTAGTTGCAAGTCCAAATTTTGGGAAACCGCTGGAAAAATTTGGGGGACCGTTTCGGTCCCCCAAAACACCTTAAAAAACACTGTCAACTGATATTATTCTGCCCTTTCTCTCGCAACTGACTGCGCATACTTCCAAGCACTGGTATTGTTACTGGCATTTTGTTTTCTTTGCAGCTCCGTTACTCCGCAGGAGTGGGCTACTTTCAGCAACAACAACATAGACAAGTCTGAAAGAGAGCGCAACAGCTCGGTGGCCCTGCGAGCCTCCATAGATGGGACTTTGAAGCAAACGGCTGACGACATGATAGCTCAATGCAAAGCTGTCAATCTTGCTTTCAGAGAGAGGATTGCCGAAACGAAATTGGCAAAAGATAAACTTGAAAAACATCTTGACAAGGTGAGAATGTCAAATTCTCCAAATAAGAAATTAGCAAGTTGTCCATTTCGTAAGATCCGTTCAAGTAGACCTACGCTTCTGATTACTGGCTTAGGCTTGTTAGGTTAGTTACTTGTATAGTAACTATTGTACTAAGCCTCCCGTGAAGCTACCTGATTAAGAGATCATTGGCTATTTTAAGTAACCGTGTTTGTTTCTGATAACAGTGAAGTGTTCTCATTCCTTGAAACAGTTGCGTTGATAGCTTGCTTTATACCTGACGGCATCCATATATTTCAACATCGCCAGGTTCTTCGAGAAATTGGTGAAATGGAGAAGAACATCATCGAACTAAACAAGGCAATCGCCGACAAGAATGGACCGATGATGGTCGCACAGAGCAGGCTCGGTGAAAGGACGCTTCGGCCGAACGTGGAATTGTGTCGAGATCCAGTGCAGTATCGCTTGATTGCTGAGGTAGGTTGAACGATTGGAGCATTGTTATCGGCACCGCCTTTTTATCTGCTCATTTCTTACTGATATTGAATCAATTTCACAAATGTAGATACAAGATCTACATTGTGAAGTAAACAACGATTATGCTGCTAAAAGCGAAACTCAATCTATTGCAGGACAGATCGATGTTTAACCTTTTTGTGCCCGTCTTAGGTCAATGAGATCCAGCGAAGCATTGACAGTTTAATGAGCACGTTGGCTCAGTCGGAGATCGACCTCAAGGCGCTCACCCGGAACCAACTTCTTCTGGAAGAAGACATTCAGGTAATCGTCTCTCTTCAGTGACTACAAAATTTCGAAAAAATTTCATCAAAAATAATCTTAAAATATGTGAATGCCGAAACTGTGGAGATTTGCACAATATTATTTTGTCCAACCTCAATCTGCGTAAAGCCCTCAAGCTATTACAAATTTTATATTATTTTGTATAGTTTAGAAGTGTTTCCAAACTAATCGCCATCTTCTTGAAACCTTACAGGTCAAAGCAAACTCCTTGTACATTGACGAAGTGGAATGTATGAGGATTAGAGAAGCCATCTCAATCAACTATTTCTGATTATTCTTTTTTTATTCTCTGCTCAGTTTTTGTATTATATAATTAAATATAATTCGCAGAGCTAACCCTCTAGGTAGGCTATCACTGAACAGAATTGCACATTTTTGCTGTTGATCTAATCTAGACCATTTTTCTCACAAACAACTCGTGCTTTTTTAAGCAAGGATACCGATATCTGCCTTAATTATGTTGTATTCTTGAGTTTATTTGTGAAGAACTTTTACATCACGGAGAAACTGCTTTATTCGGAATATTCAAGGTGTCGATGAGAGCTCGTTTGGCTCCACCGGAGTCGGTCAATGTTTATGTAGCTACTTCCTGTTGTGATAGATAGAAAAATATTTCATAAGACTCGGTATCTATTGCATCGACGACGCACGGTTGTATAGAGACGGACTTTCAAGTGCATCGTATATTAGTAGACAATGGGACTGTTTACAGGGCATGTGAGAAAACTCTTGCGTTGTTCCAGTGCCAAATGCGTACATTTAACACAAACCATGGTCCGTGATAGCAGTTTCGTGAACACTTCAAATCATGGAAGCCTTGATCAGGAAAGTCTCCATGATAGACCTTCGATGTTGTGCGTACCTGTCTGTACTTTCTTCAACCAATCACACGCGTTTATCACGACTGGCAGTTGTGTTGTATTTTGAAAGAGATAGAACAGCGAAACGAAAGTTGTATAAAAAGAACGAGTGAACAGCACTAACGTGAGAACACGTTGTTGAACGAGAATACATTGATCTGGCGGCTTCGTAGACTGCACCACAAGTTTCCTACGTAGTCACGAGAGGCTGCACCTGTCTGGGAATCAAAACTGTTTCCAAATTAAGAGACCATTTCGCTTCGTTGCAATGACTTATTTCTCATTCAGAACAGAAGCAACTGCTCGGTTTTCACATACAAAATTTGTTTACAAATTAACCACAAGCGTGGACGTCGCCATAACAGCATCTGGACTAGAAGCCAAACGCTGCCGTCAAAAAACTCTGTTTATCAATGCGCGGTAGCCTATTTCCGATAGCCTACATCAGGTTTGAAAAGACAACTTTTTCCGAATCTTGATGATGCTTTTCATAATATTGCATTGTGGGCTGATTTTGTAAAAAGCATGATTACTACCATAGCCGTGCCATATTTTAACCTGAGAATCCATAAAAAAAACAACGCTCATTTACTTAAATTTGGCGTTAAAACCGCCGTGGCAATCCTTTTCGTCCTCATCTGGACGGCAGCGTTTGGCTTCCAGTCCAGATGCTGTTATTGCGACATCCACGCCACAAGTATACGACTTGACTCCCTGCTTCCAGAAGCACGTACCAAAATGATCTACGAAGACATACCAACATTTGAGGCACAACCTATGGGCATAAATTTGGTTTCTTCTCATGCTGGTGAAATCCCTTTTCACTATCATGTACACGGTGATGTCAAAATTTACCAAAGCAACAAAACGTCTCGCTATAAAAACATTCATTCTTTCAAACCTCGTGATAGAGACTTGTAACAGCGTAAGTTGTAACGGCGCCACAAGTCACGAAACCAAGCACAACAATGATTTCAAGTCCTCGCTTCTTGGGGCTGCAGAAAACTTCCACTGTGTAAAAAAGACATAACCTCTCTACGCTATGCAGCATGTGTGGATGACAGCGAAAGTCGCTTGAAGTCAAACGTTTCAAAGACACATTTCTGTTGCTTTAATGCAGGGGTTCCCAACTTGGGCCCCCTAGTGGGCTATGAGCCTTTTTCAAGGGGGCCATGGAAAACTTTGAAAAATGATAACTTTTTTTTAATTTGTCATCTCTAAGTCCACTCCAACACTATATAACAAAAGAAATAAATTAAAATTTAATAAAAACACTAGTGCATTTTGCCCAAGTCTTCATGAAATGGTCTTTATAATTATTTCCGGTTGTTTTAAAAATAATAATATAAGGACGTTTCTTAATTTTTTCTAAAGGTTGAAAAAATAGGGGGGCCATGGTGTAAAAAAGGTTGGGAACCCCTGCTTTAATGTGAACTTTAAGATACAATCAGATAAAAAATATTTGCGTGTATATAAAACTAAGAAGTTGCAAATTTTGAAACAATAAATTGTGTTGATGTTTATTGATTTCAAAAATTTCGCATGACGCATTAGACTGTAATAATAATATTGCAGCTTTGGTGCGGTTTGTTGGTGGGTTGGTTCGGGGTCGCTAATAATTAAAAAGTAGCGCTTGGAGATTCTGCAGAAATAGAAATGGTGAAGCCATCAAATTACGTGCCTATGATAAAGACAATGTAAGTGAGAGAAGGTTGCCAAACCCGGGACACGACTTTAGTATTCAACACAGCGGAAACACTTTTCAGCTAGTCAAAAGTTGTCCATCTCATGGCATTGCTCAAATAGTAAGCTCAAAGCAGACTTAGCGCAACGTGAGTAAACAGCGAATGGCAGTGGATTCTGTGTGACTCCAATTAATAAGGAGATGATAAATACAAAAACTGAAATAACGTGACATTACAAAAGAGTACAAAAATTCACTCGGCATGCAATTTACAAAACCAAGTCACGTTTCAAATTTACTCGTAAGAAACTTATTCGACAATATTGTAACATTATAAAAACACCTACACAGCCGAAGCGTACTTACAGAAGCCAAGACCTTGCTTTTACTTGTGCCGGCAAACCAGAGAAAAGTTCCCATTCCTAGAACGTCAGGATGTCGCTCACGCTTCGAAGAGCTGTATTTAGTTTTGTTCAAAAGTAGTTTAATAAATTAGTTCACAGATGATTCCAGTCGATTGGAGACTTTCCATGTGCAGCTAGATAGGTATTTGCTTGTGAGAAATGTTTGCAGCCGAAAAAACCACGATATGCCGCCAGAGGGGAGGGGTGGGAGGATGAGAGAACTTTGTGTTTCTTCTGAAGACAAAAATATTATAACATATTTAGTTTTAACGAAAACCGACAACAAGCGTTGATATGAGTCTGTGCACTTTTTTTTTCAGTTCAGAAACACAGGAATTGATACCTTCATAGCTGAAGGTTCAAAAGTAACAGAATATTTACAACTGACATCACTCAAGGCGGAAAAAGGAGCATTCTTAGCTACCAGCCCACGTCACAAGGCGGAGGACCCACTAGTAAAGCGAGCATATTGCGCTTTGCCAATATGGCTTCCACGCTAGCCGTGAGATTTTCAATCAACAATGTGTTCGGGTGTTGGGTTAGTAACAGCGATAGACAACATGCTAGGCGTGCACATTGCACACTCGACTTCCGCATGCCAACCTACTGATAATAATTAATCTACATAGTCCAAAACGAGAAACCCTAGGAAAAATTTGTTTTATTAACAACGTCTTCTACAAAAAAGTGACTCAGCGTCACGCTTGATTGCAAACTCAAGCGAAAAAAGTTTGAAGTGACGTCATCTAGTCGACCAACACACGTCACGAAGTAGACTCACCAAATTGATTCCGCTCCCTTTCTTCTTGGCGTAGGCCCCCCACAGCATGAAGACGACCCCGGTCAGATTTGTATTGAGCCATCGGATGACCGCGTCCGTAAATTGTTCCCAACCTTTGTCCTTGTGCGAGTTTGCTTCGTTGGCCCGCACTGTGAGCACAGCGTTCAAGAGAAGGACACCTGGAGTGATACGCTTATGACGTCACCTTCTTTCTACAATTCTCATTAATCCAATGAATCGGTACCGCTAGTGTCCTTGAGAGAGTGCACAAAGTATTGGATTTCATAATGACTTTCATACAACGCCACATACGCAGTGCAGACTATGCTCCTAGACGTTGTGCAAGATCATGATGATAGTTTAATATATTCAGTAAGATAGAATACTGTCAAGCGAGTTTTAACTTGATTCAAATTTTCTGCTTTCAGCAGCTAGCAGTTTGGAAATTACGGTCGCCACATTGTGTCTCACATACGAGCAATCGAAGTGCCGGGATGCGAGGGGTGGCTCACCAAATGCGAGCAAAGCGTGACAATATCTTTCATTGAAAATAACTACTCAAAGCTGAACGAATTTCCAACCCAACACAAATTTAGAGTTTGTTACTCTCTGAAAACTAATGAAATGGTTAAACAGACCAACCTTGTTCCGCCCAGCCGGTCAGATCACCGTGCTCGGGCTTCTCGAAGGTTCCAAGATCTGATTTCAATTCCTTATAAATGTTCTCCAAGCTCGGTGGCGGGGGAATTCCCTTCTGCACAGCATCACAATAAACACGATAAAGCATTTTCAATCAGTTTGTTGCAAAAAAACAGCAAGAAAATTGTTTCTTATACACAATCAGTACACCGATAGCGAAACAAAAAAGCAATGTGGAGGCAAGAAATATGTAAAAGCCTGAGAAAACTTCAACTATAAATATTCTACAGAAACCCGCGCACAACGTTGGTTGATCGGGCACGTAAGCGTAATTATTTCAGCTTGGAAGCAAACATGTAATCACTAAAACTATTCCTATTAACACTTAAAAGGTTCACCTGCACACTAAAGCAAAGCCCGTGAGCTTGCCCGACACCGTGGTATGGATCCTGACCAAGGATGACAACTTTAACATCTCTTATATCACAGTGGTGTGTCCATGAGAACACTTGCTCAGGAGGAGGGTAAATTGTGCGCATACTTCGTTCCGATTTGACAAACGCAGTCAACTGTGCAACAGAGCCAATAGTTGAACACTGAATCCTTAGAATCTTGGCTAAATAATTAATTGCAATTGGTCAAATAATTGACAATGCAAACATCGTTTTTGTGATCATGAACATGGTGTCATGGGAAAACCAGCCTGACAGTGCTGTAGGGTGGCAATAGACCGTATGGTCGTTTCGTTGTTTCCCTGTCAGGATGGGAATTTGTGTAACTTTTGCAGTGTGTAGGGCTATACAACTTCCATATTATATCTGTTCTGGCAAAATATCCATTGATTCATTGACAGGTAACAGGGACGCAAATCTTTTATGTGATGAGGAGTGACAAGTAAAAAGCATCGTTATGTTCACCGGCCGTGAATATCTTTATGCAACAATATCTACATTTCAACGGGGGTGATCATTTAAAGCAAGTTGAAAAGTTAGACTTCTAAAGTAACTGTAACTACATTTGTGATCACTGCGTTTGATAAACTCAAATTGGTTCACTGTAATTATCCAACGCTGGTTGGTTGTTTCCCTGTCAGGATGGGAATTTGTGTAACTTTTGCAGTGTGTAGGGCTATACAACTTCCATATTATATCCGTTCTGGCAAAATATCCATTGATTCATTGACAGGTAACAGGGACGCAAATCTTTTATGTGATGAGGAGTGACAAGTAAAAAGCATCGTTATGTTCACCGGCCGTGGATATCTTTATGCAACAATATCTACATTTCAACGGGGGTGATCATTTAAAGCAAGTTGAAAAGTTAGACTTCTAAAGTAACTGTAACTACATTTGTGATCACTGCGTTTGATAAACTCAAATTGGTTCACTGTAATTATCTAACGCTGGTTGGGTAAAACGAGTCAAGAAATCAATAATGTCGAACTAACAAATTTCTTACATCTTACCAGAGCAAACTGGAAAATTACTACCGTGCTCTTAGTACAAGCTTGTTTAACGTAAAGCCAAAACGAATAACAGACATGAAACAAGTCATTTGGATTGAATAACGTGACAGCACAAGCTGCGGTTCACACAGAAGGAGCAGACTCATGACTTTACCATTAGGTTAGTATTTTCTTGTGCGTGCAGAATAGAGAGCAGAGATAAACCAAACCACATTCTTTCCAAAAATGTGAGTTTGGTTGTTCTTCAGGTTAGGTAGTTGATTACATATCTTACCACTTGACGGGACAATGCCTTTCAAAGAATGACGTAATAATTGTTCGATCAACATTGTTGCTGCACTGCTGTTTGTTTGATTGTTCTATATATATTTTTTGAAAATAAAGTCAATTAGGTATTGTCATCAATTGGAAATCGAAATTAAACCGGATAAGAATCTCCAAACGAAACAAGTTGGGATTCATTGACTATCACGCAAACCCAATAAAGAAGTTATATAATCAGTTCAAAGTCCAAGCGATGTTAAAGTTTGCACATCCGCACATCCTTGTTTGCAAGCCGCCACACACCTTTTTGTAATAAGGCTTTGTTAGTTCATACTTCAACGCATTCGACCAAGACCGACCCATCGTTTTCTCGTTGCTTTGAGACAAGTCACAAGTAGGGAATGTTTTCTGGCCAAGCCTTCACAAAAATTCGCACGTCAGCAGAATAATAACAAATATTCGGCTAAGTGAATGTAGGCTAAGGCCGTTAGGCTAAATATGATGGTAATCTGACAACTACTTCCTTTTCAACGTTTTATTAGTCAAAATGACTGATTACATCTTTAATAAATTCAAAATAAGTGACATTAAATTGTACAACAGCATTAACCACATCACTTTACACTAAACCGACTGAATATTTACAGTACTGTGTTCATTCCGTTCTTACAATTCACAACAACTTCGACATTTACTTGCCTTACAGCGTCAGTCTTGGAATTCGTAGCAGGCTTCGGAAGCTTACTGCAAAACTCATTATCCTTAACCTGTAAACAAACACACGGATGATCAAATGTGGGTTACACTCAACAATAGAGGCAATATGTCTTAGAACCCTTTTAATGCCACGGGCTCTTTGAAAAGCCCAAACTTTCAACAGATTGACGACTCTAACAATCAGTGAAACTGTTTCTGAACAATTTATGTTAAAGATTTTTGTCTTTGCTTTTCCAATCCCAAGCTCCAATTGTTTGAAGTAAAAAGGTCACAAACGGTGAACTGAAAGGGTAAAGTGTGTGGCAGTTAAAGGGGTACATGTACAACTGATATTCGTAACTACAACTTCACGAAAAAAACTACACAGCTTAATTATATCTAGTCAAACATTTACACAGCTTTTGTTTGTTTATTATATTACAAAGCTTTTTGTAACACAGCATCAAAATGGTTGGAACGCCTGATTAATCTAACCAAAAAAAAACGGAATGGCCGGTTTCGGTAAGTCCGATCCCTTAACGGGGATTTTTCATTTTTTTTTTTAAATTATCGGGTACCGTAGCCTAATTATCATTGCCGTTTTAGGGTTAGGGGTTAGAGGTTAGGAACTCACCAATTCGGACTCACCGAATAGTAGCAGACCCAAAAATAAAGGGCCAAAAATGTAGATACGATACTCATATTTAGAAAACGTTTCAAAAACTATACTGTTTTCATCTTCAGTGCTATTCAATTATTCTAGACAAACAGTTAATAAAAAACAGAAAATATTTTATCTCTTTTTTATTTTATTTTGTGATAACATCCAGTACTGGCTACAGTGCCAACTGCCAAGTAAAATGGTACACGACAAAACAAACATACCAGCAATAAGTTGGCTATGTTTATTTATTTTGGCATGTCAATAAAGTACCTTTGCAAAGTACCTCCGCATGCACTACAGCGATGTGGAGCTGACAGAGCAAGTCTTTATATTTCAATCCAAATGATGCAATCCGTATGCCACCATACACCGAATTTCGCGAGGCGTAACGACTTCTTACCCAAATGTCATGTAGGAATAATAACCTAACACTAATGATGCACTTCTTGAAATATAGAAATAAGTCTCTCATCATCCAGCTTGATGTCATTATGCCACCGCTGCATTCGCGCAAGAAATCATACGAGTTCATGGCATGGTAGCATTATAATGAAGTCATTGAGATAGCATCAAAATCTCATGGTCATACCGATGCCTTTTAAGCATCATGCACGTCCTCTTAACTTTCGGCCATGTAGTAAATTGTTAACTTCAAAAGCCCGAATGAATGACTCTGTCTGCTACAGTATTTTCAAAGCCGCTTTGATGCTAGTTTCAACGATTTTCTAATTTTATTAGTTTTTGAGTGAATTTTTTATTTTGAAAACATCTTTTGCCATTTTTACCGCCTTTTTTATATCAGTTTTTAAAGTTGAAACAAGTTTTCAAGCTGTTTGGTCAGGCGTTGATTGATTGAATCTGTTTTTTTTGGACTGGGAAAGCTGAATCCTGGCAGTTTCACATAGTTGCAAAGGTTTTGAACCACTGACGCAGGGCCAGTCACTGAGATTGACAGAGTGAAGCTTCCAGTGGCGTATATTCAGGGTGTTCAAGGTGTTTACTGAACACCCCAAGAAATCCAGAAAAAAAGAAAATTTCCATCGGTTGTCGATGTTCTTTACTTTCATGATATTCTAACATCTTGCTGCATGCTGATTGCTTTCTTTTCAATTGCAAAACTCGTCCCCTTCTAATTTTAATACTCCAACGTTTGAAGTCATTGCCTTTAATTTTTTTCGGTCATTACCTTTAAGCTGGGTGTGCACTGACAGCTTGGCGAGTGCTATTTAAAATAAACAATTAAGAAAAATGACGTCACAAGGCAGCGAAAACAGCAATGGTTTTAGTTCAGCCAGGCTGTTCACTCGCTGATCTGAACACCTTGGCGCGTCATTGGGGGAATCCCAGGCAATAGCAAGTTTTAGCTTGTTGGATTAGAGTTTGAGGTGATCAGAGTTGGAAACAAGATAAGACAAAATGTTTTTTATGCACCAAGTGCCAGTAAATTAGGACTAGCTTGTCTGAATCTGCAACAAAGCTTATGGCAACAGCCAATATCATTGATGCAGCATTCTAAAACAACACATCTAATCGTTTTGTAATTATTTTTTGTTTTAACTTTCACCTGTTTGTTTTTAATTCGCTTGTACATTTCTCAAGGTGTTGCGACCGTGCCTAATCCTTGCATGAAGTAAATCATTTCCATCTCGAGCACGCTTTAACTTTCGCGTTTTTTCAAACTCCTGCTGTGTTATGGCAAGTAATATTGTTCGTTTTGATGGTCGGAAATAAAAACTGAACTGAAGTATGTGACTTTAGAAATGCAACTTAATGTTTGATATTATTAAGTCTTTCATTCAATAGGCGCTGTCAAATAAATATCTATTTTGTATTCTTCTCCATTCCGACAACACTATTTTTGTCAGTTCTGTTCATGTTCAGAATTTGTGCTGAAAATGCTCTCAGAATGCACCAAATTCAATGTTAATTTTAAAAATTTTCTGGGGGAGGCCCCCCCAGACCCCCCGCTGTTGCTTTGCCGTCACTGAACACCCTGTCAAAGTGGTGACAGTACGCCATTGGAAGCTTCCCATTGTTGAAGTCTTGTTGCCAGGAATTATTTCATTCATTAGATACCACCGAATGGAGATTGGAGAGCAGTCCTTAAAGTGCAACTGCACGATGACTTTGACCGCACTTTATCTGAAAGAGCATGTTTCAATCTATAAATACCAACTTCGCCCTTACTTATTAAGGCTATATTTATCTCAATAAAAATTATCAAAACCATGGTTTTCCACGCGCTTGTATTTTTGGCCACGTTCCTGCAATGGCGGATTGCATTGCGCAACACGCGGATTATGACGTCAGTTGGAGTCAGACCGAAGCGACAATCGCTTTTGCAAGTCCTTTAGTTGTGTTTGATCTAGAGCAGTGGTCGGCAATCTTTTTTAACAAAATAGCGATTCTGTTACATATTTTGGCAGATATGACCAGCTGAGAGCCACAAAACGTAATATATATATGTGTTTTAAGTAGATCAGACCACAGTTTCTTTGCTACCGAACAATTCTTTTTTATGCCGTCATCTCTATCTGTGTATGGCTTTCCTTGCTTAACAATCTATTGAGCTGCCACAAAACTAGCAGCATTGGGCTGTTATCCATTTATTGAAAGCTTCTTCACTCTGCTCCGATCTTTGCATAAGTTCCAATACTGCCTACTTTAACTAATCTCCAAAATGGGATAATGTGCAGCAAAATTAATGCTCTATGGCTGTTCTGACAGTGCCTTTTGAAGTCATTTATTTTGGGATTTTTTCCCACATAGGCTATTAAGCATGCAGATATGCCAACATCATTTGCATTGAATGCAAAGTTCATGTTTATGTCCAATTGTCCATGCTGAGTAACATCTCTGTTTTCTCCTAAAGCTTTTCTCTTTTTTATTTGTGCATGGCTACTGATAAAAAAGGGTATGCTGTTCAGTGTTCACGCCAAAAGCTGTAAACTGACCTGATAAAGTCAAAACTTGAATAACAAAAATTGTAAAAAAAGTCTATTATTTTCTGACAGAGTATCACTCGATCAGAGTTGGCTCATTGCTGCATCATCTTGCACAACTAGTAAACAACGCTTTAATGCCGTTTTTTTTTTCATTATCACAGTCGAACGCATAGGCTATACCAAATCATGTCAAATCTGGAGGGAGCCGCTTCAGAGGAGCTAAAGAGCTGCAAGCGGCTCCGGAGCCGCTGGTTGCCGACCATTGTCTAGAGCAGCGTTTCTCAAAGTGGGCGAAATTGCCCCCCAGGGGGCAATTTCAAGCGCCAGGGGGGCGAAAAAATCAAAGGGGCGATTGGGGGGCAAAAACACTCAAAGGGGGCGAATTTATCAAACCACCAATAACAGCCCAACGCGCTAATCAGTTCTATGCACTATGGCTATGGTACTATGAAGTTAAATAAACCACAAATTCACTTATGGACATAAACTAGAGTAACAACATCTCACAATCTTGCAAAAGTTTACTTTATCGCGTCTTGTATTGAAATCTAATCAATTCACTGCAAAATTATCTATTATTTATTGTAGCGTCACAGTGCTCTTAGCAAAATATGAAATTGAAAGTTGTAACGTCACAATGCTCTTTCATATTCCCAGACATTGCAATTGTTTTGGCGTGCGTTAGCGTTACACAGCTTGCAAGAGACAGATCAGTTGTAATTTTTCAGTAGTTAGGATCAATTTATATCGTTCAACTACTGCAGCACCAACATCTGAGCTCGAGGCTAAGGCTAAAGACTTCCGAATTTTATCACTGGTTTTCACCCTCGTAAGTTACGAAGTTTTGGGTCAGTGTCAAGCGAAGCAGTCTTAAAACAGCGGGTCTGCTACTATTCGGTGAGTCCGATTCGGTGAGTCCGATTCGGTGAGTCTGATTCGGTGAGTTCCTAACCTCCAACCCCTAACCCTAACTCCAAACCCCTAACCCTAAAACAGCAATGATAATTAGGCTACGGTACCCGATAATTAAAAAAAAAAATTGAAAAAATCCCCCGTTAAGAGATCGGACTCACCGAATCGGACTCACCGAATCAGACTCACCGAATCAGACTCACCGAATCGGACTCACCGAAACGGGCCATTCCGTAAAACAGCATGTACGGTAGTTAGTAGTTGATCACAGTGAATGATAGGTTGCCAGTCAGATAACAGGTTTCAATTACAACAGGATTAACAGACTTCTTAAATAATAACCCAACATTCTCTGCTGATAGTTAGAAACGTTCAGCAGCAAAAATTGGGGCTAGACTTGTCGATGAGTTATTGTGGCAGACAAAGGGAAGTAATAAAGTGGCTTTACGATTTTGATTTGATAGAGATCAGAACTTTATCTCCAATTTTATAGTAGGCAAAACCTGTGACAGAAGTTATAGACATAGATTTTAGATAAAAAGTTTTAGAATGAATTTAAAAACTAGCATCAAGTGATATATTTTTGATCAAGTCTTCAGATACCAATACTCTGCAAACCATTATGTCTTCAACATCATCAGACAAGGATAACTCATCTCAGCCTCCTGCTAAATTGCAAAAGATTAGGAAAGTAAAAGTGCGGCAATATGATATAAATTATTTGAAATATGGCTTCACTACTACCCCGCATGATTCTAGTCGACCAATGTGTCTGGTGTGTGATGCCGTCTTTTCCAATGAAGCAATGAAGCCAAGTAGACTCGATGACCACCTCAAAAGAAAGCATCCAAACAAAATTGGCTGTGACTTTAGGAAGCTTAAAAATAAAAAAGCAAAGCAGCCTACTATCCAAAATTTCTTTAACAGGACTGACACGAAAATGGAAAATGGTCTTATTGCCTCTTATAATCTCTCTTTGCTCATTGCAAAAACGACGAAACCTCATACTATTGGCGAAGATCTTATTCTGCCAGCTGCAAAAGAAAATCATCGAAACAGTTATGCAACAAAAAATGCTTCATCAATTTTGAGGGCTGTACCTTTAAGCAACGACACAGTCCAGCGTCGTATTGACAAAATGAGTTCTGACGTGTTGGAACAACTTATTGAGGTTCTACGTGTGACAAATCATTCACTGCAAATAGATGAATCCACCTTTACTGACAATGTGTCGCTGCTGCTTGGATATGTGCGTTTTGTTCATAATATGAGAACCCAAGAAGAAATGATTTTTACGCTCAATCTTCCTACAGATACTCAGGCATCAACCATCTTTAATGCAGTTAAAAACTTTTACGACGAGAAGGAGATTCCACTGAAGAATATTCTACAATGCGCAACCGATGGTGCTCCGGCAATGGTTGGAAAGCATCGAGGGTTCATTGCACTGATGAAAAGAGAAATTCCTGGACTTATTGCAATACATTGTGTAATTCACCGTCAGCATTTGGTTGCCCGTAATCTCAGTCCTGAACTGCATGAATCACTGAATATTGTGATAAAATGCATCAACAAGATAAAAGCGCATGCTCTCAACCAGGGTTTTTTTTAAGGTTTGGTTTGGGTGACCGCCAAGTAGTTTTAAGAGATCGCAAGTGTTTCATTTAAATACCAAAAAATAGCCATATTTGCTTAAGACATAGCGAGAAACAACCATTACTTTTCTACTGTAGTTGCAAGTCCAAATTTTGGGAAGCCGCTGGAGAAATTTGGGGGACCGTTTCGGTCCCCCAAAACACCTTAAAAAAAACACTGCTCTCAACGACAGATTGTTTCGTTCACTTTGTTGCCAAAATGATAAACAATTTGAACGTCTTTTATTGCATACCACGGTAAGATGGCTTTCAAAAGGTACTTGTTTGAGCCGCTTTTATGCCCTTTTTGTTTCAGTTTCCGAATTCCTATCAAGCACTGACGCGACATTAGCTGAGGATGTGATACCCTTAAAGAATGACATCGCATATTTGGCGGACATTTTCCATGCCATGAACGAAGTAAACAGAAAACTTCAGGGAGAAATGATAACTCTCATCAAGTGCAAAAGCGTGATTACCTCATTCCTTGCAAAGCTATCTTTATTCAAACAAAATTTGGGTCGAAATGTCTTAACTCAGTTCCCAATTTGAGCGAGAATGTTAATACAGAAGAGCAACGGCAAAATTACTGCTCACATTTAGACATGCTTCATGAGATATGAAACTTCGCTTTGCAGATCTCGTAGACCTCCATGTTCCAAACTGGGTGGTACAACCATTTTCTACGGAACCCACAGACATAGAAGTGGAACTTCAACAGCAGTTCATTGATATGCAAACAGATGAGAAGTCAAGAGTGAAATTCAGAAATGATCGATACGATTTGTTTTGGGGCCAGGTTGCTGGCAAATATGAGCTTCTCTGGAAAGAAGCTAGAATGTGGATTTTGTCCTTTCCTACTTCTTATATGGTTGAAAAGGGGTTTTCGGCTGTGACATTGAAGCTTTCAAAGCAAAGAAATCGCTTGCTGGTTCATAAACGGGGTGATCTTCGACTCTATCTTACGAAGATGTCGCCAAACATTTCAAAACTTTGTAAAAGTCGCCAAGCTCATCCATCCCATTGAACATTATCATGTTACTGTCAATTTTGTTGATTAAATTCCCAAAACCAAATTTGTCTATCACTCTATTATCAATGTTTATTTTACTTGACAGAATTAGGAGGGCCAAATTTTATTTCAATAACAAAAAGGGGGCGATGGACTAAAAAAGTTTGAGAAACACTGGTCTAGACGAAAGAGGTTTTTTTTCGCTGCTTTGATCTTGTTGCACGTGCTTATTATGTGAAAGCAGGTAGTATAGGCTCTTTGCAATCTCAAGTTTGAAAAAAATAAACCAGGTCTGTTGACTTATCCATTGAAATTGTTGGTTAAGGGACAGACCAAAGCTGTCATAGGCCCATGTGAGGTAGTACGGTACGTCTTAACCAATGTTATGTGACATTCGAACCACGAAATCGAGCAGTGTGTAAGGATGCTTAACAGCATGGCGGAGAGCACCTCTTGCATCACTGTGTTGGACGACTTCCATGCAATGGTCAATCCAGCAGTCCTACAAACCTTCTTCAGGGTTGATAGGAAGAATTGGGAAAAAGATGGCAAGCCCAGAGGACGCGATGGAAAGTTGTCAAATGAGTGAGTTTACTTGAGCTGGTTTACTGTTCAACGGCCTTTCAAGAGCTGGTTGCGTAATTGTTCCATTCATTATTAAACGAAGCTGTTATATCTTCCAGGCAATTCAGGCTGGTCGCTTATAGGCACGTGCTGGAGTGGCTGTTGGATGGAGAAGTTCTGGGCAACTCGAACAGAGTCATGCTGACATCCTGCATTGTCTCTTTCATCCGCAAAAAGTATCCCAGCGACGATGGAGATTATGCTGGGTTCCGAAGAACAGTGTTATCTCGTTTATTTGCAACCGTTTGGTTTATTTTTTTCGATTTGGTGTGTTTTTTTGGTTTGGTTTGTTTTAGATTTGTGTGTCGTAAAGCGATTTTTCAGCAGTGTCATATGTTGGTTTATTTTTTAGTTTATTTCTGCTTCAATTTGGTTTATTCTGGTCTTTTTTTTAGCTTCATCTAGATTATTTTAAAAAAACCTAGATGTCAACACTACCGAAGACAGTCCCAATGAATGCTACAGCGTTAGCGCATGATAGTCGACTGTACTATGTCCTACAATACAGTATGTTTTCAATATAAATTTGTATATATAATGCTGGCTGAAAGATGCGTCTTCATTATGGAGGCCTTATAAATTTGCGCATTCACTAGCAACCAAGCCTATCTCGGCTAGTTTGGTCTCCACTAAGCTCGACTCCAACTGACGTCATATCACTAGGTGGCGTTGACGAGTTTGCCACTTCCAGGTACCGTGAAAGAGAAGCGCTAGAGAGCGTGGGAAAAGGGTCGGTTTCTCGGCTGTGGCCTCAATTATAAGGAAGTGAGTTTTTCAACAGGTACCGGATGTCTTGGCAATGGATTCTAGCCAATGTTAATTCGATCGTGCAGTTGCACTATAATATGCCGGAATGGCCCGTTTCGGTGAGTCCGATCCCTTAAAGGGGGATTTTTTTAATTTTTTTTAAAAATTATCGGGTACCGTAGCCTAATTATCATTGCCGTTTTAGGGTTTGGGTTAAGGGTTAGGAACTCACCGAATCGGACTCACCGAATAGTAGCAGACCCATAATATGCGTTGTTCAAGCGCACACCCCGATAGTCGAACCAGCACTGCTTCATCTTAAAGCTTCTTCAATCACAAATTCAAGCGCTAACCAACAGTTATTAGGCATTAATTAAAAAGCTTTTCCTAAGATGATACCACTGGTTCGACAGAGATAAAGATCATAAGAATATTGCAACAACAGAAAGAGTTAGTAACCAAACCATCACTTACAGGGCCAAGGACTTTTCTTTTTGTGGCATTAGGTTTGGAAGTAAAATAAGATAAAATCTTCTTTTGTTTACTTGACATATTTAAAAAAAATTAATTAGCACTATTATAACAACAGGCCTATTGTATACGAACAAGGATTTATTCTTAAAATCATGCTGCTGCAGAATGAAACACTTCTAATTCAAAACAGAAACGGTATATACATTATATAGCTGCTCCTGCCAGTCACTTCATAACTCATGAATTTTTAGTTAGTTATAAAGCAATATAGGTGCAAGCAAAATTACTAAATCGAATGATGAACAACCTTCTATTTTGATCGCTGGGGTCAGTTAATTATTGTTAATGTATTAGGATTTAAAATCAAGTTTTGAGAAATTTCACTTTGTTTGCTGTGAAACTTTCTCAATCTGTGAGTAAACATAGACACTGATACGAGAATGAAGATGTGAGGGCTATGGCCTCTCATGAAATCGATTTCTAATAAAATATTGAGACTGTTGACCGATCCTTTGGTACTTAGACACTTAGACAGTGCAGACAGACCAACTAAGTTAGTAATGGACAAAGGATCGTCGCAGCATAGTAGCAGTTCAGATGGTCAGGCAGATCTCCTCCATCAGTTTAATACTAGAGAACTTCAAAGACATTTTAACCTATATAATACACATTACACACACATACAAACAATGGCCAAACAGAAATGAGAGCAAGCTAGTCACCACAGAAGACTAACGTTGATCTCAGCATTTCATACAACATTGTACAGTTTACGAATCAAGGTAGGCTATATATTATCGAAGATTAATACAGGCAAACATTCACAAAATACTGCTTATTATGTTATATTCCACTCACACCTTCAGTAGACCAGATTACAGTAAATGGTTTCCCACCAATACCATGTAGCTTGTTTAAAACGTTTCAAAGTTTTGGAAGTGGACTTTTCAACCACATGACTGCATTTACGCACAATCCTTAGTTATTTTATATATAAACAAATAAATAACTCAATACATTGCTACTGCATATACTGACACATGAATCTGTAAAGCAAGTGATCACATTCATTGACTAAACAAAAGTATAGATAGAGAAATATCACAATAGAATAGAAAATTAAAAAAAAAAACGCTTAGCAATATACAAAAATCAAAATAATTACTCTGATGCAGTGCTTTTCCACCTTTAAAACAGCGGTACGGTACGCACTTTTTCATTTCGCAAAATTTCCATGTGCACAAATCAAAAAACAGTTAGTTTGCAGGTACAGTAGAACTCGGTTAATCCGGATCTTCGCCTAATCCGTATAAAACTGGAAGTACAAACGATTTGTAATCTTTTTCTTGAGAAACAGCTTTGGATTATCCGGATTATTTAATCCTGATCTTCGCCTATTCTGGACAAAAGTTGCGCTTTCTCTATTGCTTTATCCTGATTTGCTCGATTTTTTGTAAGTTTTCCATAAAAACTCGTCTTCTGTAACTGTTTTCAAAAGTTTTGAGTGACTACAGATTATTCCGACACGCTTGTCTGAAGATGTAACTTTTGCCAGTGTGTTCTTGCGTTAGACGCAGAGTCTACAAATACATTCATTTTACATGCATACTGAATTTCAAAAGAACTCTATCATTGGGTCGCTAATGTGGTGATTGCGCGTCTCGGAATTGGCAGATGACCACACTAGGGGTGTTCAATTTCGATTATTTGAATATTCGGAATTCGAAATTCAATTTATTTTCGATTTCCGAATTTCGAATATCACAACTATTCACCACAATGCTAAACGCCATGAAAATTTGCTAGAAAACACGAAAAAATGCCATGAAAATTTGCGAAAAAAGAACACAAAATAACGTCTACAGCTCCAGGCCCATGTTGGTGTTTAAGAACACAAGCTGATCGACATGGTCACCCGTCAGTCGAGATCTCAGCTTTGTGACGGTCAGGCCAGCTTTTGAAAACGATCGCTCCGCTGGAGCCGAGGTTGCTGGGGTCACAAACACCTTCTCGGCTAGCTTTTTCCGCAGCGGTAGCTCGCCTTCGTTTGCTTTCCACCAGGAAAGCGGATCAGCTTGCCCAGAAGCAAGCTTCTGCTTCATAAAATAGGAAATCTCATTTGAGATTAAGCTGATTTCATCATCATCACTGTTGTTGGAGTCTTCCGTCTGGACCCTGCCCATGGAGAAGAGTTCCGTCAGAGTGGTCTGGCGTCTTCGCTCATCGCCTGTGTTGGCTCAACGTCGGGGCTATTGGAATCGGAAGAACTGACACCTCCTGTTGGCTGCACGCGCGTGGAAGACAACGAAGTTGCACACGGCTTTGTGATAGTCACGTGATCACGAGAGCGTGTGATAGTCACGTGATCGACGATGCGCATGTGTCGAAGTCTTTTTTCGCTTGCAAAATGCGACAAGACAGATTTCGTGCCACTCGCGTTACTTTCAACCACGTTCAGTTGAAAGAGCAGCTATAATTTCGAATATGTCTGATACGAAAACGAATTTCAAGTATCACCTTAATCGAAATCGAATCAAATCGAAAATCAAAATTGAACACCCCTAGACCACACTGATGCGTTTAATTTCGGTGATTTTTACTGATACCCTTCTATCTAGATAATGTCAGGCTTGATAGAACCGTCATCGATTAATCCGGACCTTCGCCTAATCAAGATGGAATCGCCGGTCAAATCGAATCCGGAATAACCGAGTTCTACTGTATTCATTTGCCTTATTTGTGGTATAACAATGGAAGGGTATGGATCAAAAATATGGAGTCAGCAAAATCTACATGGACGGTAAAATTAATGGAAAGAGGCAGACCACCAAACCGATACAATGACAACATACAGACATGGACAAATTCAGTTTGGCGACATTGGGCGAGCTACCTATTAGATTAAAAACATCCTTCACTTGGACCAAAACGTGCAAACGTGTTGCAAGATTAATCATACATTCTTTTTTCGTGTTAACTTCAACAAGTAGCACACTTTTAAGTTATAAACTATAAAACTGCAACCAAAACGTAAACCTAGCCCAAAAAACCACAACCGACAACCGGTAAATTTTTCCTTTGATTTCAAATCAAAATTAGTACAATTTCCAAGAAAAACCACACAACTGACAACCTTGTAACAGCCAACCACATGAAAAGACTGAATTAGCATGAGGGAATCAAAGACACAAGGCTTTTGCTAATTACAATACGGCTTATATAAATTATTGCACGTAACAAAAAGTAAAAACCATGGGGTATTTTCATCCGCACCACGTTTGTCATCCGCATTACAATGTTTTTCATCAGCAAAAGTGCGTACCATCCCACAGGTTGGAAAGCACTGCTCTGATAAACTTTGCAAACTTTTAAGCATAATAAATACCGACTGATAAAAACGAATAATCGCACAGTCAATACTCAATTTATATACCGATTTTTTTTATAAGCAAATATCCGAATTAGATTACCCTGTTATATTATGGTTTGGCATTTAGGAATTTTATGCACATTTGTCTGTATATATATCCAGTAATAGCCTAAACTTGCAAGTACAATTGATGGTGCCAACAGTCATTTTAGTTAATTCAGTGCCTACGTCAGTCTTGTCTCGAGGCGTGATTTTCTTGGTTTCATGTCAACCTAGTTTCAAAACGCATTTTAAATGTCTGGGTCTTGAAGGTTTTGACAAAGCTTCATCATTGCTAATAATCCATTTCTCTCAACTTGCTATTACATTATTTTTATTGATTATTATCTGTAGTCTAAAATTAACATATTTCAATTGAGAGATTTCGATTTTACCAAAAAGAATGGACCGAGTTTAAGCTCATGATGAAAGGTGCAGCAGCAATGCAGCAATAATCGTAATAAAGATGATGACATCATAGCTACACTACTACAGACATACAGCAGGATCTAAGTGAAACACAACTATCAACATTTGAAGTAAGAACATACATCAAAATTTGCTTTCAAACCTCAAAATACCAGTGAAAGCAGCGAGAAGCAATTAAATGTCACCTCAGCTGCAACCCAAATTGTTTCTCAAATGTGGCCAATTTCTTCTAAGTCATTAAAAAGGAGCAATGTCAGTAAAACAAAAAGACAAAGTACATAAAAAGCAGCAAGAAAGTAAATGTACAGACAGAGGCATGGGAAAATACATCACTATAACTAGCAAAAGAAAAATTTCAGGTCATTCAAGAAAAGTGCGCACTATTCTTTTACAAGTATTTTTCTTTTTTCTTAGGATGAGCACAGGAAATCTTATAGGTTCATTCAAAATATGATGGCAATAAACATTAACTAGTAATCATTCTTTCATTGACATTAGTAAATTATAATAACCCAAGTTTTTCCCAGGGTTGTACCTGGGTAAAACTCAAGTGGGGGAAACCTCTTTGGCGAACCCTGTTAACCCATCAATGGTTTACTAATTACACTGGTCAACAGCAAATTTTAATCGAGCTCGTGATTGATTGATTCTAGAAGCATTTTGTGCGCTGATTTCAAAAATGTCTTTATTTTTTTCCTAGCACATCATGTTTTCTAGATATTCCAATTTTAAAATTTTGAAGACATGCCACATTTACAGGCAAGTAAAGCAGTTTTGTTTATTTGCAAATTAAGTGTGACGTCATAATAAAACAATGATAAGCCGTACAATTGATGAGCTGGAGCCGTACAATTTTAGGCAGGCCACAGTTATTTTCCCAGGAGCACTTCAATGATTTGATTAGAGACCTTGGCCTTTCAAAGCAAAAGTCAGAAATCCTTGCGTCAAGATTAAAAGAGCGAAATCTGGTTGAGGAAGGTGTTGCAGTGAACCATTACAGAAAACGAAACAAAGACCTCGCTGCTTTGTTTAAAGTTGATGGCCCCCTGTGCTTTTGTCATGATATTGAAGAACTTTTTCACAAATTGGGAGAAGTTCACTATCCTCATGAGTGGCGAGTGTTCATCGATTCCTCGAAAAGAAGTCTGAAAGCTGTTCTTTTACATAACGGAAATGAAAAGCCATCCAACCCGATAGCACACTCGGTGCACCTAAAGGAATCTTATGAAAACAGCGAAATTCTTCTCAATGCTATTAATTACAGGGATTATGAGTGGAGTATTTGTGGAGATCTGAAAATTTTGATTGGAATCTTAATGGGGATGCAAGGGGGATTTACAAAGTACTGTTGTTTCTTGTGTCTGTGGGATAGTCGCGCTTTTACTGAGCACTACCAGAAAAAGGATTGGCCAACAAGAAGCTCCTACAATCCTGGAAGAAAAAGTGTCCAAAATGTCCCGCTAGTTAATCCTGAAAAAATTCTTTTGCCGCCGTTACATATCAAACTCGGCTTGATGAAGAATTTTGTGAAAGCAAAGGGCAAATCAAATTCAAACGGTTTTCTGTACCTCTGTAAGAAATTTCCAAAACTAAGTCATGCAAAGCTTAAAGAAGGAATATTTGTTGGTCCACAGATTCGAGAAGTTTTAAAAGATACTGACTTTGAAACATCACTCACTTCATCAGAATGTCGAGCATGGCAATCCTTTAAATGGTTATGCTCTAACTTTTTGGGAAATTTCAAGGCTGCTTCCTCCAGAAAAGGTGTTGAAAGGTTGCTTTCAACTTACAATGACATGGGCTGCCGCATGTCCCTCAAGATTCATTTTCTTCATTCCCACCTGGACTTTTTCCCTGAGAACCTTGGTGCAGTGAGTGATGAACAAGGTGAAAGGTTTCACCAAGATATCCAAAGCATGGAAGCACGCTATCAAGGGTTCTGGAACGAAAGGATGAATACTGCTGGATGCTGCATCGCGATGATCGAACATGTACACCTAAACGAAAATCATATGCCCAGCGATTTTAATGCAGCAATGTCTAAGTGTCATTGCAACATTCTAAACACTATCTTTGGTATCATGCTGAGCGTTTTTCTTGTGTTTTTGTTTGTTGGTTGTTTGATGTATGCAAGGTGTTGCAGCTGATCTTGTGTAGCTTGTTTGAAGCGCACATTCAGCGTCAACCATGATTGTTTGAAATATAATACAGGGAGCTTAAAAACCTGACACTTCAGTATTGCGCAAGCTCAAGTATTTAGTACCTCAGACAAGGTTTAAGGTATTTTTTGCACTCTAGTGTCTATGCATACATTACATATGCAACTAAATAGTGTTGTCTGTGAAAGCAATGCACAAATCTGAAACACTCTGCTCTCTGAAGCTAATCTAAATTTGAAAATTGTAGCGACAAAATCGGTATTTGAACGTAATATTGACGTTTCTGGTCAAAAATTTTCAGACCAATAACTTTAAAACCTGATGTGCTAGAGCAAAACTAGCGCCAGATTTGAAATCAGCAGCAAATTGTAGTCTAAGAAAAGTTACTCCCATTCTCGATTAAAAAATTTTTTCAAATTTTGTTAACCTGTGTTATTCTTCAAGTTTTATAGTACCGGTACACTAAAATTTGACATATAAGTACTGAAACAGGTGAACAAGGAAACAGAAAACCTTTTGAGGCCACCAGTTAACTTCCAGTAAAATAAAAATGACATTGCCATAAGAAAGTTTAATAGATACCACTGGCAATATTATGTCATTATGTTAAGCATTATAAACAACTGTAAAGCAAGTTGAGGAGGAAAGCAGCAAGGTGGGCTTCACAAGAGAGGACGCGTTAGCCGTTAGACAGATCGATGTGGAGGCAGGGTGTGAAGGCGATTGCGGCACTTAGAAGTGAATCCGGCCACCCTCGGTAAGGGGGCACATCACCGAATTAAAACCGGACTACTACTACTACGTATATGAGCATTGAGTAATGATAGGCACTAGCAAGAATTTTATGACAAAAAATTAACAAATTTGAAAAGACACAATTTGTAAGCACAGCGGTACTGAATTTGCGTATGCATATATAGCTCTCATGAAAAAACAGCGTAAAGTTTTAATGCAAATGCTGAGAAAGGAAGACAAAGCAATAACACATAAAGGGTTGAAATGCAATAGCCTATAGATTCATACCAGTTCATGGACTACACAATGCATAATTGTACATAGTATCATCATCATAATCCATCGTCGGCTTGTTCCCCACTAGTGGGGGTGGCCGATGTGCTAAAACCTAATGACAAGTTGGAAATTATTTTCCACATTGATGACTAATAAAATAACTTCTCAAGTATATATATTATACATACGAAAAAATTGTTGAAAAAAGTATGCAATTCTGACTTTATAATTATGAAATCTAGTAGCCTGTTAGGAATAATTGCTGGATGTGCTTGGTCAGAATGGCCGTTTTGGTGAGTCCGATTTAGTGAGTTCCCTATTTGGTGATTTTTTTTTAAATTATTAGGTACCGTAGCCTAATTATCATTGCCGTTTCAGGGTTAGGGTTTTATTTCAACGTTTAGTGACGTTAAAATGATGTAAAAGCGGCAATGATAGTTAGGCTACAGTACCGGATAATTTTCAAAAAAGATTCAAAAAATCACCGAAAAGGGAGCTCTTCGAAAAAGGCTCTCACCGAAAAGGCTCTCACCAAATTGGACTCACCAAATAGTAGCAGACCCGTGCTTGGTAAATGAATAGAAGCCAGTTTAACATTCTCACATTTGTAATCAAATATTGGCAAAAAAGGAACGTTTATGCAATAGGGATAATTTTTTTTGTGAATATGTAATGTAACACGTTTAAATTATGTTCCTTTTAACCCCTATTTAACTGATGTACCGCAAGCAAGGTTTCATCAGCACAATCAATCCAGATCAAACCACTTTGGTATGCTTTCTTTTGATACTTAGGGAAAACATGTGTATATATACTGTAGCCCAGGGGGCATTACACGTCAATCCACCAGGCCATGTAACCCACCATCTCATTTTTCAATATAAAGTTTACAAGCAGGTAGAATGTTCTATTCTGAATCCAAAAACGCTTGTTGGAATGAAATTGGTCAAGTAGAACAGAAGTTACAGTCATTTCAAAATTGATTGTTTTTGTGACCGTTCATCCGTGACGAGACGCTCTTTAATTTTAGTGTATTTTTAAATGCTTGGTATATACATTCTACTTAATGAAATAAGTTGCAACTATGTAAGATTGATGTATTTGTTGTTGTGACTCCAAATGTGCACCTAATTTGTTTTTATCCACATGGTGGCAGTAAGTATAGGGGAATTTATAGCTGGATGCACTAAAAATCACTCATGCGTAACGGTATTTTCAAAAGGTTGTAACTCAAAAGGGACAGCACCTATGAACTTAAATTTGGTGTTGTTGGAAAGCCCTGAACCAGGAGATTTAGCTGTGAAAAACTTGTTTTGTATATTTGATGATATGGAGTGTATAATGCGATTGGTAAAAATACTGATAAATTGAACTGATAGCCACTCCTATATTAGAAGTGGTCTATACTGTACATGGGTCAAAAATACTTTTTTGTTATTTTTCACTCCAGGGACACTTTTTGTTCTATTCTATTTAACCTATCTCAACATAAAATGACAAAAGTTTTGATCTTGTATCCAAGAAAAAAGTGTGCAGAGCAAAAATCCAAAATGGCCGCTTTTTTCTATGAAAAATCACATTTTTGGCCATAACTTCCTTATTTTGGGGTTGTCTTTACTGGTTCTGGTGCCCAACCCTATGTTTGTGGGGTCAGGCAATATGTTAGTGCATATCAGAAAAGTCACTGACAATTGGAGGTTGATTTAATACTAATTTTTACAAAATTTGTTGTTTATTTCACCTTTGTTGAGTTATTTCTTTAAACACACTTTCAATCTCCAGGCCCAGGGCATTGTTAAAAATGTAACATGGTTTTCTCCAAGAAAAGATCCAAGTTCCTGAAACTGTCACAGGCATAATCTGTTGCTTTATAGTGCCCTGAATGTCATCAGTGCCAGGTGGTCGCTGCCAAGTTTCATCTTCTGTGGCAGCACGCATCAGATGATCTACTTAAAATGTTGCATCCCCATTATCGTCGAGGTAAAACCCAACGACCAACGTACCATCTTTTGTTTTCTCCCACATCCCATATGACGGCAAATGACTGGTTTGGCTGGAACAGTTCCTTATCCTGACCCTCTGTCTCTTTAGCTCCTGTAAGTGTTTGCACTATTTCCTCTTCACAAGGGAAGACCACTGCTTCCTCAACTTGGAAATCATCTCCAGGGAGTGCATTGAGATTCTTAATCATCTCCTCTTGGGATACCTTGTTGACCTGGTAAAGATCTCTGGGGACATCTGCATCATGTTGGTGGGTGACTCTCTGACATTGGATTTCTTGCCTTAAGAATGTCTTTAGCTCAGGTGGCTTTTTAGAAACAAGAGTTTTTACTTCATGAACAGATGTAAAAGGCCCCCATCTTTTTTTTACATTTCACAAGAAGTTGGTCAATAAACTCACTGGCTCTCACTTTCTTTGGCAAATTCTCTTTCAACCTTTGCTTTTTCTTCTGTTTCTGCTTGTTGCTCCAGATCACCTCCATTTAATCTAGTTGTTTGAGAATAGTAGTGATTGACCGCTCAACTTCATTGATTTGTCTTTCTGACAGCATAAGGTCCTCTTTGATCCTCTTAACTTTACCTTGAACATCCTGTTTGAGTGTTTGGCCGATTGTGAAGAAAGACAACCAAACTTGGCCAAGTACCTCTCTTCATTCAAGTTGTTTTCGGCAGGTTTTCCGTTGGTCTGATACCAGTGTATGGAGAGGAGTTGCTAGAGCAGCATTAAGATAAACATCCCAATACTCAAGCTTGTACTGCAGTTCTACTCCTTTTCCAGCCTGGGTGCACATTTCTCCAGGAAGAAGATGATTGATCGCTTTGTGGAGCATTGTCTTCCATTTTCACATGTGTCCACAGTCCATATGGTAGTCCTGGAGGGTGTGTGTCTTTTTTCAGCAAGGTCACTGCAGGGCTGAGGAAGGATGTCAATTAACAAATCGTGGTTTGCTCGTTCCACACAGATAAAAAAGGGCATTGTCACTCGGTATGTAAAATTTGCAAGAGCTTTGAATCCTGCTATGATGAAATCATTCTCAAGGTAAATTTTACAAGCTAGAACAAGATTATTAAGCGGCGTCTTGGCAAGTAACTGCTTCATGTACGGAATGCAATCATAGACTGCACCTGGTTATGTCATCTCAGTCTCTGTTTTTATCTGAGGATATGCAGCATGATGTTCCAATGGTATTCCAAACCCAAAAGCAAATCATTGAAAACCTAAAAATGAAAATTCCTAATGTCCAAACAGTTGAGTATTTCACTGGTCATGGGTGTGCAGCCCAATATAAAAATTGCAAATCCTTTCACAATCTTAACTTTGCCTCCACAGGAATGACTGTGGGATTGATGCTTTGTGGTCATTTTTTGCCATAAGTCACAGTAAATCTCCATACGATGTCATTGACGGAACTGTTAAAAGATCGACAGCAATGGAGAGTTTAAAATGGAGAGTTCGAAATGAAATTACTGACACACATAAAATGTTAGAACATTGCCAAAAAAATATTCCCAGCATTCGTTTTCAGATAATATCTACAGATGTCCTTGCTGACACAAGAGAGCAATTGAAGGAAAGATTTGCAATTGCAAGCACAATCAAAGGAACATGGGGGCTCCATTATTTCAACCCACTGCAAGGATCGTCATAAAGATTGTCATAAAGATTGGGATAAAGCGCGTGAGCTGTGATTGAGAATATTCACTACCCGTAGTGGTTAATCTGCATGTAAAGAAGCGCAACAATCTCAAAGAATTGAATGAAGGGAAGTTTGTTTGTGTGGTTTACGATCATAGTTGGTACATCTGGATGGTTAGCACAACAGACCAAGATAATGAGGATGCAAGCATAGATTTCATGCATCCACATGGTCCATCGACCTCTTTCCGTTGAGAAAGGAAATACAACTGTTGGGTTCCTTTTGATCACATCTTATGTGTCACTGATGTACCAAACTTGATATCCATACGTGTACAGTACAACTTGTCACTCGGCTCATTCACAAAGATTCTGGAAGAATGGGCAAAGCATTCAAATCATAATTAAATTTGTCACTGTTGAACTCTTGAAAACATTCCCTTTTCTCATGCTTTATTCATTCACATTTGTTGCTTTGTCTGCTTGCTGGAGGCTACACAATTTAGGATTTGTGCTACTTACAGTAGGATACTCCATCAAAATTCTCCAAGTTCGCAAAATTTCTATGGTCTAGTCAGACTCTACTGGTTTATGTTATAAAGGGTTAAGAAGTATGTATAATGGAATTGAGAGCAAAGTATTGCCAGTAAGTCATTGAAATACATTTATTCCTGTAACTTTTCATATTGTGAGGGACATGGTCGAATTAAATTATTACGAAGGGTCTTATTTCTACTGAATTTGCCTTTATTTGGGCATATTTTTTTTTCGATTTTTAAAGCGCTGAATTGAGACCCTCAATGTGTAATATACAAAACAATATTTTACTAAGTAATTGACCTGTTTCAGAGCTTTCAAATGAGATATTACACAACTTTTTTCGATTTGTCCTTTTAAAGTTATTATCATTTCAAGTATGCGTCATGCTTGAGTGACTTCGATAGTATATCGTATGTGATGACCCCTCATGACCTCAACAGAAATGACAATTGATTTTTTTTACCATAAATGAATTATTGATACCTAATGAGTATGTGTTTCAAACTTGACTATTGTACATAATCAATTGTGCAAGTGACAGCTATTACAAAATTTGACTGTGATTTAATCGATTTTGATATGCTTGAATGACCACGAAACGCATATATTTTAAATTGGCATAACTCGACTTCCACTCGACCGATTTTCTTCAAACTAACTTTATTGAAATCAGAATTAATTGGTCTTCCAGTATACCAAATTTCAACTAAATCAGCCACCATGGGTTACATTTGAAATTATTTTGGGTGGCTTGACATGGAATGACCCCCAGGGCTTCCCAGTGGGGGTCGCGACTCCTTGAGGGGTCGCGTAACGAACTTCGGGAGTCGCAGAAAGTATACAAATTTTACACAAAGCACTGCATATTAACACGCTGTGCAAGATGCTGTAAAAGTTATTAACTTTATTAAAAGTCGTGCACTCATTAGGCTACCTGTATTTGGTAAATTTATGTAGTGAAATATGGAATACCGTAGTAAGTTATTAAAACCCTCTTTGTTGCATTGTAAACTTGGATTTCAAAACCAAAACCAATGCTTTAAAAAGTTAGTAGTGTTAAAAATCAATTTGTGATTTTTTCAATGGAAAAAAGTTTAGACTTTGTCTGCCGTTTTTGTAAAGACGTTTTGGAAAGGCTTTTTAAATTATGCTGTTTGTCAGGTTTGCTTGAAAAAGGGGTACGAATTTAATTTTTCCTTCCAAGGAGAAACAACTATGTTTTTACATTGAAATCTAAAGTTGGAGCGTTCATTATCTAGAAACAAAAGATTGAAAATGATTCATTTAAAATATTCTCATTTTGGCCTACCGTACTGAAAAGTTTTTGGCTAACAATGGCGTGAAATCATGCGTTATTAAGCTTCTGGTTATCGACACTTGTCAAAACTATTGAAAAAGTTTAAAAAGTATTTTCTTCTAGAGTTGGACAATGGACATTACCGATTTAGATTGGATCCAAAACCCATTTGCAATGCAAAAACAATTTACTGAGCACCTCTTTCAAATCTCAGGAAAAATTTGTAGATCTATCTTTTGACTCTAAGTTGTGGCTTGAATTTTCTGGAAAAATGTTTCACACTTTTTGGCTTAGCCGTATGTTAGAGCGGAATATTCACCATTATATGGCTTAGCAGTAACTGCACTCCTGCCGTTAATCTCCACGTATATTATGGGAGATTGGGCATGTCAGTGTTTTCAACATTGGTAAAATACCGTTTCAGCGGAGGTAACATTGAAATTGTCTATTGACAAACATCGAGCGATGGCTAGACTTGCTTTGTAGCAGAGAGCAGTCGCACCCATCACACTGAATAAATGCAGTATGTTCAATTTTTGGCTTTGTTTCTAGCAGGCTGCAAGTAGGAAAGTAGTAGGCTTCAAGTACGGATAGCTTGTTTTTAGTTTTTGTTTAAATTAAGCCTTTCAATAAATATCACAAACGTACATTTCGCATTGTTTATCCTTTTAACCGTAAAGGGTCACGGAAAATTTTAGGAGACTAAAAGGGGTCGAAAGCAAAAAAGTTTGGAAAGCCCTGCTCTAGCCTATCCGTCCGCATTCCGCAAGTGGTTAAAAGCAGAAGTGACTTATTTCTTGAAGCATATAAAACAATAAACACAAAAAAATATTATGAATCATTCAATAACTAAAACGAAAAAGTGAATCTTGAGCAGCTCTCCGTGGAACATGTAGTGGGGTTCTATGAGGGTTTCTCGTTTTTAGGGGAAATGAGTTCTTGCTTCAGTATATTGATGCATCAGTCTGAATTTTTGATCACTGTGCCACATTCACACTCCAAGTACACCAGTGAAACAAGAGGTTATTTCTGACTTTGTAACTTTTGCAATATCGGTTTATTTGTTGAAGTGTCTAATTAATTTTTGAGCTATAATAACAGATTAGGCCTATTTGATTTTGTAGTGTGGGTTCCATAACAAAAGCAAATGTAAATCAAGGGTTCCTTGATAACAAAAAGGTTGAAGAATGGTGATCTAGAGTTTAGATGGCAAAGATATATTATCCCCTAAAGCATCAATAAGTAGTTTGTAGATCATTTGTTTATATAGTTCTGGATGGAGTTTCAAATGCTGTGCATGTTCAGAGTTGTTCCATATTTTGCTGCAAACTGGTTTTCCTGCATCTTCCCAAGATGTTATGAAATTGTGCAATGCTTCAGGTAAAGCCATCTTATCTGTTGTTGAAGACAAAACCAAGGAGGGCACATTGGGTGCATGATATTTTATTGCATCAATTGCCTCATTGTACAGACGTACTGTAAAAGGTTTAGTGAGTGCAAAATATCCTTGAGTAATGCCACTGTAACCTAATGCGGCCCATCTGTTAGATGTCGACACAGTTGAAACTGCAATAGCCATTTCCTTCAGTGTTCCGATCACAGGGCTATCCACAACTTGTGCTTGAATATTTTTTGCCACAGAATGAAACCTTTCTGGATCGTTTTTCATATGAAGAAGTATCAAAGAATAAAAGTAACTCCCAATTGAAGTTGAGTGAATAACTATTGGTCGACCGTTTGGCTGAATATTTTGCATAACTTTCTTCAGAAAAAGAGCACAATTTTTTAAGCCCAGTTTTGGCCAAAGAAAATCTATCACACTTGATTGTTTAACCATCACTTCACATCCACAGCTTTGATATAAATTCACATATTTTGCTATAGCACCTTGCGATGCGCCCAGCCAAGGAAGAAAGACCACAAGTGGTACTTCTGGTTTCCTAAGTTGTGTCGTTGGATTCAAAGAAAGATGGCGAGACAAGGGAAGATTCATTCCAAGCCATGTTGTCCATTGTGGAACTGATTTTAAAAGATTTATTTCTACAGTAGCTAATGACATTTTACTCCAATATGCAACAAATCTTGATAGACACCTGAAGAAAAATGATACGGTATGTTCTAAAGCATAAATACTAAGAAGATCTTTCAAATGACAGAAGCATACCAAGATTACAAAAACACAAATGTGCTTGCTAACTAACTGTTGTTGGTGCCTACTGTCTAATTATATATATCATTTTAACGCAGACTATTAGATCAATTATAATATACTCAAATTCGCATCATCGAAACTGCTTTTAGTAGCCTTAATTTTTTGTGCAAACTGTTACTGTTACAATAATAATCTTTTTTCTTAATTTGCTTTTAAATACTTGTTTTGAACTTTTCATCGCTTAAGGCTACCTTTTGTTGGCATTGCAAATCGATTTAAATTGTTAAAACTTGTTTTATATGTGATTTTCATTAAGCTTTTGAAATTTTGAATTGAATTTGGTTAATCAAACATTATTTAAAAAAAAATAATAGCACCTATATATTTTTTGGAGCTGGTATACAAGTCCCCCCTGCACCCCCCTGGTAATTCATGACAAAGACAGGACTCGACCAAACATATAATATAAGGTGAAACTACGGTACTTTATCTTTGCTTTACTGTTCACACACTTCAATCCACATGTTTTGGTCAATTCCTCTTTTTTGTTTCCTGTAATTTTGCCTTGCTGAATCTTTTATAGCATCAATTTTTTTAAATGCTTTTGAAGACTTGCAAACTTGTCACCTTTGAATTTTTTTTTGTGTTATAAAGTTTAATCGCCCTTGCAAGTGTTAATTGTAATTGTATGACTATTTTACAAAAAAAAAAAAATTTCTATCTCGCTTCTAGGTTTGGTAGCTGTGCAATTTTAAGATAGTGGTAACCAACACTGTTTTATCCTGTAGCGCACCCAGCATGGGGCTAAGGGGACTCAAGCCCCCCCAAACCTGCCACCAAAGATAAAATTTTTGTATGTTTCCTATTTATACCTTTTGCTCACAGGTTAGATATGAATAACACACAACATCAGGGCTGAGCATTATAACAATATATATATTTTACATATTTACAAATAGTTTTAACAGTCCAACGTTTTCGGCTTAACTTAAGCCCTCATCAGAAACCTGAAAATATTAATAAAAATGCAATGAGTTTCAACTTCTTGAAGGTAAAATTACATTAGGAAAAGGCAACTACATAAATAACTACAAAAAAGTTCGCACCACAGGGAACGTGATACATCAAGTGAATGTTGAGGAGAATGGACGCACCTCCAGCAAATAATTGTTTGTTTAAATTTGGGTTGTAGCGTTTGATTAACACTGCTTCCTGAATTTTGGTGTCGAATTGGGATTTGCCTTTGTGTAAATTTTAGATGAGTCAGCAGAGAATTTTCGATCTGTGCAAAAAGAACACTCCATGATATGATCTGTGATAGCACTTTTTGTCGTCGACTTCAGTTCAGAACTCCTCATAGTTCAGATGCTCCCGTACTCTCGTGGTCAAATGTCTGGTGGACATACCGATGCATGTCAATGCCGAATCACACGAACATGTAAGACTGTGTTTGTGTACGAAATTTGAGCAGAGAGATGAAGGCGCCTGGGACTTTAGTTGAAAATACGAACTAATTTTGAATGTTTTGTAAGTAGGAAAAACGTCCACATTAAATTTACTGTTTACAAAATTTGTGTTTTGTTTCAAACTGTTTTCGTGCTGGTTGTTGCTTTTGCACTTATTTATGTTGGGAAACAAAAATCTAATTCTATTTTGTCATACATGACAAAAAAAGTCGAGATCTATAAACGATTTTGAGAGTGGATGTAGGGATGAGGATGCTGATGGTGCTAGTAGCATGGCTGTGAGTGCTTTTAAATATTAATTAAAGGAATGGGCATTGGCCAGTGGCGTAGCTAGGGGGGGTGGGAGTTTCAATCCCCCCCCTTTGGCACGCGTATGACATCACGATATTGAGAATGATGCTTTCAGTCTCTTTATTTCTCGAAGACCTTTAAGTAGACCTTAACAGTTTTATGTGACGTTTGATTTGGGGAACGATTGTCCGTAACAATGTCAGAGTACGGTATGATTTTGGTGCAGCTCACTATTATATGATTTTGGTACAATAATGATATTCCTTCTGGCTCCGTCAGTCAACGTTCAGTGTGCAGTTTCCTGGGTTAAACTTATGACTTGAATTATGTTCTGTTGTGAAAAGACGATTGCAATGGTTTTAGGCCTATGTGGTGACAATAAAGTCATATATGCAAGAAGCCTAGACCTCGTTCTCGGATCATTTCTGCCGCATTGTTGCGCCCAAAATGTCGCTGTAAACTTAGTATTACAGCTAGGTATAGGCGGATAAGTTATACGGTACCTGCTGTCTGCTACAAGCCTATATAGGCTACTTGTTAGGCCTATTTAGAACCTACACTTATAATTTTTTCGTGCAGCGTTTTCGTTTAGTAGCCTACTTGATCCTTTTGTCCTACCTTGGCTAATGATTGGGGTCACTCCAAGTTTCTAGCCACTTAACCCTATCTGTAGCGATACGGGGCTTTATGAGGACGCCCCACTCTAGTAGTGAAATATTTCTCAGAAAGAAATATGCTAGAAATGTAAAATTTCTTGACTTTTAGTTTTTATTCTTTGCGAATTTTCTAAACCTACACTGGTAATTTTTCTACCTTCCTGCCCTTCACAATAAGCATTTCGTCTCAGGTGGCTAGACATTTTCGTGCAATGCTAGATATATAGGCTATAATTTAATGTAAGAGCGATATAAATGTTAGTGCAATTACTTCAAAATGTAAAATCGCCCAAAAATGCCTTATATTTATGAGCAGAAGTAATTTTTTGTTTAGTTTAGCATTACTTTATGTTATAATTCAAAAAATTTCAATTTTGAAGGTGTTGTAGGGAAATTAGAATAAAAACCCACTTTCTAACGTCTTTTTATCTCAAACACTTTATTCCAATAAATTTGTTGGGTAAAAATGTATTTTCTATACGCACAATACACATGGCTATTATTCTGTAATATATTTTGGCTCTGTGATTTTCATAGCTCCCGTTATTAGCGATTAATTAGCACGGGGTCAAGATAGCCCGTGACATGCTTTCCGCGTACGAAAACAGCTCGTATTAAGATAAGGTTAATGTTTGTACTTGGTTCGGCTTCTTTTGCCTTTATGGAACTAATGAACACAGAATCAAACAGCATTTGTATTTTTTGCAGTTATTAGCCTACTTTCTGCCGAAATTAGGACCAGTCAAATCACAAGTTTGCGATACACACGCTTTCGTTTTAAATTGGACTCAGGCTACTACAATTTTATTAAATTATTAACTAACTGCTGTCTAAATCTTTAGTAACTTTTTAACTTCATAAAACTTTAATTAACTAGGCAATTTATTGTCACGTAGCGGCTGCATGGTTGAGTGGTGAGAACGTTTGAGCGACGTTCGCAAAAGATGTTGGTTCGACACCGCTCCAGAGTTTGCGGCTGTTTCTCGGTAAAGACATTTTATGGCATGCTGAAATAAGGGTAGCAACTGACGACTAGGCTATATCTCTTCGCTGCTGTGTGGCATTTGTCTGCCCCATTAGCTCAGTGGTTACGCCCTGCGGCCCTGGCTCAAGATCACGCGGCGTTGGTTCGACTCTCGGGGCGTGTGCTTGAGCATCGCATTTCAGGACCGCTCTCCATTCAGCGGCACATAGTGAATGGAATAATTCCCCAGCAACTACACTTCAACAATCAAAAAATTCACTCTGCCCATTTCGGTAACAGGCTCTGCGTCAAGAACCTCTACAGTCTACAAGTATGCGAAACTACTACGAATAACCTATCAAGGCTTTGTCAGTCGGAGGATAAAGATTCAAAACCAAACCATTTGGGATCGCAGTGAAGGCTACGTAGCCTACTCTAGGCTATATGTTGTTGCAATGAGAGCAATAAAATGTGACTGGGCTAGCCTATTACTGGACCCTCATGTCAACATTACTGGGTAGCTTATATGAAACTGGGTAAGCAAACAAATAATTGAAAACTTTCTGTGGTCGAAAAAAAATTAAAGGTAGCTTCGATTTCAAACATAAAGTACCGTAGCCTATAATTACCAAACTTCTACGGAAATCTAGTTTATATTTGATGAGTTTGGGCAAATGCGAAGTATACGCCCATACGTCTTCATCAAGATGTTAGGCTAACCAATTGGGTCATTGACCCCAGGTCAAAGCATAAAACCATAATATCTTTGTGGGAAAGTTTTAACATAAAATTCACGAATCCTAATATGTTCCTGTATTAAGGTACCTGGCAACTCTGGTTGCTCTCACTCCTGATGGCGATCCCGTTGATCCTTTGCAGAAAACTAATCCGAACACCAGACTTCACCATGTTACTTTGCGTCTGTCGTGCAGGGTTGCCAGATTGATAAAACAAAAAAGGCCAAATGCATCCCCAAAAAAGGCCAAATTATAGAAAAAAAGGCCAAACCTGAGGTTTTGTTCTCTTTGTTGAAACCAGTGGTGTTTTTGCACTTACTTTTAACAACAAATTAGATAATATTTACCCAGTTTCTATTGTTCTACATGTTATCTGTTAAAGAAGAATTGCTTAGTAAAATTCCTGAAAAAATGCAATCCATAAAATACAAACAGATAGCATCATCCTATATGGAAACAATTACAATACAACATTAGGCTAAGCATCATCCTGTAGACTAAAAAGCCATTAACGTCCACCAGTGAGACCCTGGTGACTAGTGAGAAGGAGTAAATATTGGCATATCACTTAATGCAATATGAAATAGTATAGGCTACTTGATGTTGTGTTAGTCTGATATTTTGTGTGATGACTGTTAAAAATTTGAATTCTATGGACTTTGAGTCTGATTGCAAATAAATAATAATAATTTTGTTTGTTTGTTTTATTATCTTTATCCTGCATTGCGGGAAAGCGGACTTGAGCGCTATGCATCGATGTACGCCTTCCGACGTACACCTGACCCACGCTGCAGCCGACTGCAATGTCTGTTTCCGGTTGTCTACTCTATTTATGACTTAAATTTGGTACTACCCATTACTCGAAATCGATCACTGGGTAGAGGCAATTATCGTAAAGTTTCTTGCCCAGAGAAACAACAGCAAGTGCGGGTGGCTGGAGTCGAACACGCAGGCTCTCGACTACGAGCCTTACGCGCTAACCACTCGGCCACTGCTGCCGACTATATATACAATATTTATACTCAATACAATTACTTGTAGGCTACATTAAACACCCAACACTGCAAAATCAGAGAAATTAATTGCATTTATGTCCAACATTCTTCCACAATGAACACTCCTTATTCTAGGAATGCTAGCGCCTCTGCCATTTCGTTACTGCTAGTTTCACCATAAACAATATCAGAAGTGAAACGCCTTATCATTATGGCACTGGCATCAAAGTTTGAGCAACATTTTCCATTCAGCAGCATGTCCGTTTGTATTCGCAAAATCGCTTCCAAAAGCTCAGTTTGCATTTTGTTTCGTGGTTTTGTTTTCACTGCAGTAAGTAATGAAAAAATCCTCTCTACTACTGCTTTACTGACAGGGATGCAGAGACATGTTAAAGCATAGCTAGCAAGGTCTTTGAAATGGGCATGATGTAAAACGCTACACCAAAACTTTTCACTGTTGCTAGGGATAAACAAAAGAACTATGAAAACCACAAAAAAAAGGCTAAATAATGCCAATCGGGAAACTAAAAAAGGCCAAAAAAAGGCCAAGCGGCCAAACAAAAATTGTCCAGCCAAAATCTTTTCAAAAAGGCCAAATTTCTGAAATTTGGCCGTAAAAAGGCCAATCTGGCAACCCTTCTGTCGTGCCTAGCGCTTTCTTTGGGAGTCGAGGGCTCGAGGCTGTGACAAATTGGTGGCAGGTGCCACTGCCGCGGCACCTGCCACTGTTTTTGTGGCAGGTGCCACCGAGTGTAATCTACTTGGTTTATTTATCATACCGCGGCTTTTAGAGCAATCCCGCTTCTAGCTTAGAAACCTGGCGAATTGAATTGAGGGAATTGTAAGTAGGCTAAATGTAAATTTTTGTAGGAATGCCTAATCGCATTCTGGCTAGTGCTTTATACACACGTAGATTTGCCGTTATGCTACATTGTGTGGCAGGGCCGTTGACAGGATTTCTCGGGTCCGGTACCAATTTGATTTCGGGCCCCCTTTATCGACAATGTTATGAATATAAAGGTTGTGTACAAACTTTTATTGATGTTGTTTAAGCATGGTCATTTAACAAATCTTGTGCAATCTTAAAATTTTTTGAACTGCAAAACTTACTATCTCTATCTAGCGGTTGCTTTTTCGAATTTTTATTTGTCCCATGGCGCTAGAGTATTACTTCCCGGTTCCATTGATATTTCACTGGTCATTCTCAGCTCACAAAAAAAAAAATTTAGAGCAAAGTTAGTGCAGACAGTCAGAAAGTTTTCAATTTGATTTGGGAAAGGTGTTTGCAATCTGAAAAGCGGTTTTAGTCTAATTACACTGTTCAACAATTTTTTAAAAGTTGTTTGCTTCCGATAAAAAAACAGTGCGTTCTAATGTATTTTTGGACGCTGAACCCAAAAATGTTGGTTAAAATTGTTGATTAGCTCTAGTTTAAAAGATAAAAACTTTTTCTTTTTTGTAGCCTATGTGGAGTAGACTGGCGCAAAATCTCGAAAAAAAATTTTTTTTCTTATAAATTTTTCGTCAATTTGTAATATTGTTCCATTTGGTAAATGTATCTTCTATACCAAATTTCACAAAAAAATATTAACGTTTGACCCTGGTTCACCTGGTTTGAATTTTTTAAAAATATCAAATTTTCGCTTATCCCTGAAACTGCTCACTCGCTATTTTCTAATGCACTCTAGCATCTTAATAGACACAATAAGAGGCAGTAACACAAACTTGTAGCAAGCAAAGTGGTTTAATTAACAGCTCCATGAACACTGACACGTGTACTAGGGTGGATCAAAAATGGCAAAAAAAAAATTTTTTCTCCATTTTAATTAGCTAGATATGGTAAAAGTTGCCAATATATCACCATAACACAATGTAAAAATTTGAAGAGGTTTGAACAAGTTTTTGATCTCCCCCCGCGACATTCAAATTTAGGCACTTATACATACAAGAACTGTATGGCAAATTTTTTGTCGATTTTAACTCGCTTTGCAGACATGGCAAAAGGTTCTAATATAACACCAAATACAATGAAAATTTGTGTACTTAAGAGTTTTGACTTCACCCTCTTTCAACATATTAATTTTAAAGTGACTTGGCTGATGGACCACCCGCGGTTCCAACATGTAAACGCCTATTAAGCATCGCCATCAGATGGCCCGAGTATAGACCACAAGCTTAAACTTTATATGACTAGGTTGACAGGTGGCCCATTGGCAAAGTCACTTCTTATTAATTTATGCGCTCATGCATACAAAGACTGCAAGCAATATAACAAACAGTTACAAATTGAAGTGAGTAAAGTCACGTTTAGACTCAAATGTTGGCATTAACTGACGAGAAGCAATTCGGGCACGAATGAAGCCGTCTCGATATTTCGGTCCACAAACTGCTTTAGATACGTCGGTAACCAGCTTGCACGAGCCTTTCAACAGCCTGCGTGTGACATGGAAATTTGGGAAAAAATACAGCGGGAGTCACATCTATCATGATGAATTGCAGGAGCTCAGCATCCGTCATTGTTTTAATTACAGGAGGCTCCGTGATAGGAAGATCTGTCCAGTTAATCAATTCGAAGTATTTCACTGCATCAAAATTAAGCTTTGAGGGAACTTTAAATTTTTGTATTTTTCCGCTGGGTTTTGCAGCTCTAGCTTTCATCACTCTACGCAGGCCTAGTTCTCGAATATGTGGTCGATGGTAAGTTATCATAGCCAAAATTATATTTTCCGGATGAGCAAAGTATGAGTTGCGGTGCATAACTGGGTCGATAATTTTCATGTGCTTCTGACTAAGATATCGTGATGTGGTTATCATTTGGTGAATGTGTCTAGCTCCATCTTTGCAAGATGAGTGTGATTTTATTGCGAACCACATTGGAGCATAAACACGGAACATGAACATAACCAATGCTTGCAGTTTCTCATACGGATTGTTATCGCTGACATATAATCTAAGGGTTCTATTAATTAGCTGTAGTCAGCCATCGTGAGTGTCTGAGTGATTCAAGCATCCTGGGTTTCGCATCGCCAGATCAATGCTACATTCACCAGTACAAACTGGTAAGCTCAATGGTGAAGATTGATGAAGGGAGTACCAAGTATAAAACTAGGCCATCGCCCAGAAGAGTTACCCGTACTACGGTACTAGTCTAAGTGAACTGCCTTTTAATCCGTAAGAAGCGCAAATAACTTTTATTAAACTTTGTGGAGCCTGCAGTGCAAGCAAATTCCAATAATTGTACTATAAAGCTTCTTTTACATCTAGAATTCTTTTGAAGAATCAAATGCTACATCAGCTAATTGTTGAGATACACAACCAAGTATTTTAGCCATAGTGATAAAACGGTCAATTGTAGCCTATCTGTTTAAACACAAGTCGCTTATTATGACATGATAAAGCGCATAAGTGAGTCACACAGTATTTATGCTTTTGACCAATTTTGCGAGAGACTTTCTCCAACCCGATATTAGGGAAATTAAAACCTTGCGGGGGGCGATCAAAAAATTGTCAAAACCGAAAAAAAATTTGCATGTATGTTATTATGGGTATTTCGCACCTTTTTGACATACTAGCTTAGAAAAATAAAAATTTTGGATTTTTCGATCCACCCTAACGTGTAGGCCTATTAGGCTACTCTCAAAATGTTGAATTCTACCACATTTCAGACATGATTTTCTTTGTGCACCGTTCACTGTAGTAAATATCTACTGCTTTCAGTTTCTTGAATCATTGGACGATGTTTATCGATTTTCACAGGCCAACAATTTTTTTTTTTTATATAAAAGCAGGACATGAGAGAGTCATTTTAAGGTATTTCGAGGCCCCTGATTCTGAAAATGCACTAAGTTTTATCAAATTGGCTCTAGTTTTTGAATTAGCCAAGATTCCAGCTACCACTTTTGATAACTAAATCTTTAACTACTAGGCCTACAGTAGGTGGTAGAAATGGTTTTGAGAAAAAAGCTTGACCTTGCTCCAATACATTACTGAAGGTATTGAAGTCACTCTCAGTCATGCCCGTTTTTCTATTGCTTCAAGCAAATCACCACTTGAAACAAGAGAGGGCAAACAAAAAACAGAAATAGCAACGTCCACGCAATGACTGCCTTGCACACTCCATGGAAACATGTTGTTCCAACTTTCTTCGAACATGCTCACCGTACAAAATTATCAATTTTCATGGTGATTCCACGGCTCTCTTTATGCCATGGCACTCTGAACTTCTTAGCCTTGACCCTTGAGCCCAGAACGGTTTGACTGAGTGCAATGTTTGCATACTTTAGGAGGAACCCAGGACTTATACTGATCACCCAGCTTCATGTCAAAGTAATAATAATGCTTGTTTTTATATAGCGCTGTGTCTATCGCAGAATGCGTTGCTCCTCTGCGTTGCCTCATGCAGTAAAATATATCTGGGTTGTTTGTACAGCATCCTACTTATCAAAGGCGTATTTTATTAGCCTATATGCCATTTATTTAGCCCATAGACCAGAAAAAAACTTCTTGCAGCCAGTGGTGTAGCAGCCACTTGGCGGTTCTGGCTCTGCGCCAGGGGCGGTAGGCTGCAAGGGGGCAGAAAAATGATGCTGCACAGTACATACAGCACGAGAAATGACGTAATGCAAAAATAAATAAAGACGACGAGGTGGACTTTTTGGAGTTAGCTGTGGAAATTGACAAATTTAAGAGGCTGGTGCGAAGCAGTGAAACCACGTTTGATCGTAATGCAACTGCGTTTGATGTTTTACAGTGGTTAGCTAAATCACACCTACTTGATTCGACACCATATTTATGCTTGTGTCTGAAACTTTATCTTAACATTGGTGTTTCAATTGCGAGCTGTGAGAGGAGTTTCTCAAAGCTCAAAATGATAAAGTCGTATCAGCTCTATCGATTCTTTCTATAAAAAGAGACGACGTTCAAAAACTTGATTTTGAAGATATTATCGCTGATTTTGCTTCGGCGAAAGCTCAAAAAGTTCAATTTTGAGGCGGCTATTGATCTTTTATTTGCCTAACACATTTGTTGTCCATTTTTTGTCTTTTATTTTTGGCATTAACGCTGAGACAGTGAGGCTTCTTTCTCACGCAACATAGAACTTCTGAGACGCGTAACATTATTTGTAATTATTTTTATTGAAAAGATTGCTTGAGCATGAAACTATTTCAAAATTTGCTGTCAGTCTACTTAGGGCGGCATTTTCAACGAAAGCCAGGGCGGCAGCATATGCTCCTACGCCACTGCTTGCAGCAAAGACTTGGCCTTAGCAAAGGCTTAGAATAAAATTTTATTTGTACAGTATACATTTCAGTAGGCCTACCTTTTCAATATAAAGCTGCATTCATAAACTCATGACTTTCGGGATATTTTTCTTGTGATGTAGGCCTACTGATTCATAACTGTTTTCATTCAATATTTATGTCCCTTTTCGTTAAACACAGTTCATTTCAACCTTTGCTTGCGTTTTGAACTTTCGTGCAATATGAACCAATTGAACTAGACAAGTGCAATTATGACATCATAATGGTAAACAGGGCTGAAAATAAGTAATTTGCTAATTGAAAGTTTTTGAGTAAGGATTTCAAAAATATCTTTATTGTTGAATATCTCGAAAACTAGTGTAGCAATCCATTATTTCATCGTATAAGTTTTCCTGCCTTTTACTAAAGTTTCTGTAATTTTCCATGTAAACTGCTCCCAAAGTAAATAAGAAAAAGGGAACACAAAATAAAATGGTTTGTTCGTCCTTTGACGAGAGCTCTATCAAATCGGACTAGCTCACATCAAACCAGCTCAGTTAGACCAGTTCAGCTCTTAGAAAAACATTAAATTGATTGTTTAATTAAAATGTAATAACTCGTGATAATGTTTCACTATCCTGTAATTTCATTATTCTGTACTGTTTGAATTCAAATTGTGTTATAGACCTACAACATTATACGAACACCTTCTGATAACTTAAAATTATAATTCGAATAACAATTGTGTGGAAATTATTTCATGGAGTCAGATAGCCAAACTAGATAAATAGAAATTTCATCAGGCAGTTAGACAGCCTTCATCTTAATTCAAATTATAAACAAACCATTCTCATACTTAAACTCATACTTAAATAACCTAAATAATATATTACCACATTCTTTTACTTACACTTAAATAAACGCTAAATAAACATATAGCCACACTAGAGCCAATTCGAAAAAACTAAGTGCATTTTCGGAATCAGGGGCCCTAAAATACTCTAAAATGACTCTCATCTTTTATGCCAAAATTTTTTGTTGATCTATAGGCCTATGTTATAGATTCACTGACTGCGAAAAAGCTGTAAAATCAACTAAAATGACACTAAAAGCATGCACTATTAGTGACTCTCAGACTTGGAGTAGGGTGAAGATGTTCCACGTGGAAGTTAACAGAGGAAGTGACGTCAAAATCACGCGGTCAAATTTTGAGAAATCCCCTCTTCAGATACTGCTAAACCCCTTCAAATTTTACTAATTTTTCAGAAAAATTTAGAATTTCTCCTTGGGTGAACCAGGGTCAAAGGTCAAAACCCAACAAAAATTTTTGGTTTGCAAATATCAGTGAACAAAATGGAATATTATTCCAAACTGACAAAAATTTTAAGAACATCAAGGAAAATGAGCCACCCTAATGTGGAGCTACGTAGCCTATAGCAAGCGTTGGTGCACTTTATTGAACACTACAGTAACAATCTACAAACAGTGTAATAATTGCATGCGTTTATATTTCGGCATAGCCTATGCAATAAATAATTGTCACTTTTCAAATAAAATTTCTAATTTATTTTATCTGTTCTTCTCTTTTTTGCCTGTCGCTTGCATACGGTTAATGGAGCATCCCTAGATTAGCTATCATCCAGCGATGATAGTCAGTCAGATGATAGTCAGCAAGCATTGATAGATTCTTTTTCCCTGGTACCTCTTTTCCATTGTAGATATGCTTTGGTGAAATCGTTTACCATGCTTATTACTAACTTCTCCACAGTTTGGTGGAAAAATATCCAAGTGCGAGTCCAAAAGATGTATCTTCAGCGACATATTGCACCCCATGCATCTGTTTGCTTTAATGAGATTGGACACCAATTCCGCGTAGTTGTCAGCTCTTTTGTTCGCCAACAACTTTGTGGCCAGCAACTTAAACGTTTCCCATGCAATTTTCTCTTCGCCAAATAACACTTGATCAAATTCACCACCTTCGAGAAAGTGCCTCATCTGGAGACCTATAAACACACCTTCCTTTATTTTCGCTTTGCTCATTGGGGAAATTTTTTTGTCGAGGTACATGAAACCAGCTCCTGCTTTGTCTATTGCCTTGACGAAGTTCTTCACTAAACCCAGTTTTATGTGCAACGGTAGAAACAAAATCTTATTTGATTCAACAAGTGGTAGATGTAGAACGTTTTTCTTCCCTGGAGTCAATGATTGACGAGAGGCCAGTTTATATTAAGTGCCCAACTCTATCTGACCGATGCAAGCTACAACAGAAAAACGCACACTGCTTTCCGCGTGAGCAAGTACAGCACATTTTGGCATGGTGCCATATCTCAGAAACTAGAGCTAATCAACAAATTTCAAGTTGATATTCGTGATCAGCGACCCCAAATTAGTCAAGATTGACCCTATTCGTTTCGAAAGCAAATTGGCTGTTGATCAGTAAGGCGATGTGAAAATCAAAAAATTTAAAAAAATCAAAAATCGAATTATCACACATGGTGACTATTGCTATGTAGAGTATTTCTGTAAAATTTCACGCAAAAATATTTAGTAACCTTAAACATGTAGTCGATTTTGTCCTTGGCATTTGTTGCCAGCACAGAGTTGCCAGGTACAATTTTTTTGAAGAAAAAACTTTGTTTATCTTTTTTAAATTGTAAAAATTTCCAACTTTAACAACCACAACAACAATTACATATGATGCGACTGCTAGTTGCCCTTTTAGGTAAAGGCTGGCGGTGTACGGTAAGATATTAAACAATCACCTGGCAACCCTATTTTTGCTTGGTCAGCAAAAACTGATGATATTAAAGCCTTTTTCACTTCCATGGCAAGAGTAGGAATGCACTGTGCATAAGATGACACTTTGGTTTTGTTGTAGTAATAAGTATTACATAATCACACAACGCACTGCATTAATATTCGATTGTTTTCGCCGATTTACATTTGTTTTTTGACAGATATAGTAACTGCAACTCTCCAATGGTAGCTTACACATCAACCAACCAACTTTATGTGTGCTTGTAAAATGTGCACAAACGAATGAAGAATAAAGACAATGAACAAGAAACAATGGTGAATATCAAAATATTATACTGCAGCCAATGAAAGAAAGTCAGATTTTGTGTCTGCTTTCGGCAAGACCCTACGCGAAGCAATTCTCGCCCGAATGAAACCATCCCGTCGTTGATGGCCAGCAATACTTCCACAGTCGTTAGTGACTTCTCAAATGAGACGCTGCACAGCCTGAGTATGGGCAGGAAAATGAGGGTATTCAAACTTTGTGTTTATCAAACCCTTTAGTTCATCCATGGTCAAGTGTGAAGTAAGGATAGACTCAGTAAGCGTGGCATGGTCTCAATCAAAGAGAACACTGAGCTGGCATCCAAATTTAATTTTGGTTGGGTAAAAGTGCGGACAGAAACATCACAAGAGTTACGGTACTGCTTTTGCGAATATTTTCTAACATGTTCACAGAAAAAGATCGCAGAGCAGGATCATCACTGAATACCGGGGCATTGTCACATTCAGATGTACCAAGTGCAGCTGGTTCGAAAGGAGAGTCAATTTCTTCATCAATAATTGATGAAGAAATTGACTCTCCTTTCGAACCAGCTGCACTTGGTACATCTGAATGTGACAATGCCCCGGTATTCAGTGATGATCCTGCTCTGCGATCTTTTTCTGTGAACATGTTAGACTGCTGCAGAAAACTGCTGTTTTTTCCAGTTCTCTTCCTCTATCACTTGTGACTTCTTTGCTGCAGCGAAATCATCTCCTCGCTGTTGTTTGAGGCTCTTGAAAAACAAGTTTTTTGTGTGATTGATAAATGTAAAGAACACAAAATAATTCATGGATGTAAATCAGTTCAGTTTGTTTTTATTTCTGACTGTCACAACGAAAAACAATATATGCCAAACATAACAATTAATACTCTTTCGGACAAATGGCAGTAAAAATCAGTGATAGTCAAGAAAAATCTTCTCGCCATAGCACGACTAGCTTTAGTCAAAGCACAAGCCTGCCTTTACAGACATAGAAATCAGAAAATCTGAATCACTTTCCCACGACGAAATGCTTTAGGAAATCGAAAAATCCTTAAACCACCTACTATCTAGAGTTGGTTGAACTACGGTACATCTGCAATGGTGAAGTGGGGTTGTAGAATTGGCAGTAACCCATTCTCCTTCTCATATGGCTCCATTCAACAAATATAACAACAGACCAACCCCAGTACACAACATGGGACATGTCTATGCATGACCCTGTTATCAAAGAATATACTTATAAAAGCCTTACATTTCATAGAAAATTACTAGACAAAAAAGTTTGAAAAGATACTGTATGTAAGAACTTACCTTTTTGTTAACTCTCTTTTGAAGCGTTTTCGTTGTCCTTTTGTCAAGAGGCCCAATTTGGTATAACGGTGCTTCTACTCTACGATAACGTTGGGAGAGGAGAAACCTCAATTGTTTTAGGAATGCGATCTTCATTTGAAAAGAGAATAGTTAGCTTTTTTCCAGCTTCCTGAAAAATTAATTCCTTATGAGTGCTCTCTGTCTCTGTAAACGTGCAATTAATTATTTCAACACATTAAGGTTTTGAAAAGTGTCTTCTAGTTGGTTATTGTAGCCTACGTGTACTGTTCATTTATGCAAGCTATATGTTAGTATTTTTAACAACTACCCTTCATCCATACGAAGATATACGAGTTGGTCTATGTTTTATGTCACTACCAAGCTTAATTAAAACCAGTCAGAGAAAAACTTGCAGTAATAAAGTACTTGAGTATCACCTTCAACAAAGTACAGAATGCAAGAACATATCGTAGATTTGGTAAATCAGCAGTGGGAAGCTCCTTGGAGGGTCCAATGACAGAAGAGCTTTCCATGCTTCTTACTCTCTTTTTAGAACTTTTAGGCATGATTTAACAGTTAACAATGCTACCCACAACAAGGTCAGCTTTATGAACTAAAGATAATATGTGAAGAGATTAATGCATTTTTTGAAAAAAACATAGCCCACTTACAGTACACAGAACTAAGAATTTAAGTGCTGAAAACTTAGTTGTCTGAGCCTTCCGTAATACTATGAACTTTATTAGTGTCATTCTCAAAGCTACATATAAAAAATACAAAACCACAAACAGCAACTTCACCTGAATAAGCAGTTTTTATTCCAGAAGACCTGATAGTTACAGACACTGCCTCTTAGGCCTACTTTACACAATTTGGAAAACCTAGCCTAAACTAACTTTGAACCGAAGCCTGAATGATTTAATAACCAAGCATAAAATCATAGCAAACATTTCGGCTGAACACAACTTCTTATCTGAGTTTTGCAGCCTTATCTTCAATAATAATCAGCAATTCAGCATCTCAAGCTATAAATCTCTCAGCAGCAGACAGCAATCGCTCGCGCGCGCGTGTGTGCGGCACACAACGCGTTTTCCCTAACTAGCCATTCAAAGCGCGCTATCTGGATCACGTGGATTGATGCGTTGTGATAGTATTTTTTGTGGAATCACCTTGCAAGAATTAGAAAATACTAACCTTAAAACGCTTACATGTTTACGGATACTGGATTTTATTTTTATTGCATAAAACTTCACAAAAATACTCTACACAACAGTAGTCACCCTGTGTGATAATTCGATTTTGTCCATTCAAATTTCACATCGCCTTATTGATCAGTGTTATTAATGCAGAAATAGGGATAGCAATTTTCTTACCTGTGCCATTTCAGTTTTTGAGTTTCACAAATATTATCCTGTTTATTTTGAAGATCGTGTTTCGGGTAATATTCGTGGTTAGGGAAATCGCTATAGCCTACTAAACAAAATTCTTATTTTACTGTTTGGTGACTGAAGTGGCTAATTTACCACCAAAAAGCTGAAGTGGGCCGGTACCCAGAATGGGGCCCAGTACTTTTCCATCTGACTGCTGAAATGGCTGTTCTATCCTCTGGCAATTTTCTATCCTACGCTTCCTCACAAACGAAGCTACGCTGTAGGCTACCTCCCAACCCCACACATCATCAAAGTGAACGAAGCCTACCAGGACTTCTGTGATGCAGTCATATCTGCGGCAAAAGACTCCATCCCGCGAGGTCGACGGAAAAACTACATAGCCTACCTTGCTGGGATGTGGAGTGCGACAGGCTCTACCGCGACTTCCTAGTGGATGCAGTCTAAAAGTCGAAGAAGCCCCTAGGGAATCCGAAGAGATACGTCCCGTCTCTCTACTCTGAATCCCCTTTAAGATGCTCGAGAGACTTATCTATGCCCGTGTCTAACCGATAATAGACCCTCAGCTCCTTCGGGAACAAGCCGGCTTTCGCCACGGAAGATCAACCGTAGCCCAGGTCACTCCGATGACCCAAGACATCGAGGACAGCTTTTCGGCAAAAAAGAAGGCTGGCGCCGTGTTTGTCGATCTTACGGCTGCCTAAGACAGTGTATGGCACATCGGCCTTACCTGCAAAACTACTCCATCTCCTTCCTGACAGACACATGGTCCATATGATTATGGAACTTGTGCAAAACCGCAGCTTTACCCTTTTCACCGGTAGCGGCCGACGAAGTAGACTACGTCGACTCAGGAACGGCGTACCACAGAGATCCGTCCTGGCTCACCTCTTCTTTAGCAATTACATCTATGACCTGTCTGACACCATCTTCAGGAAGTATGCTTACGCAGACGATCTGGCTCTCTTACATCCAGCCGGAGATTGGCAGTCAATGGAGAGGAACCTAAGCCAGAACATGTCAACTATATTAACATATCTCCAGAAATGGAAACTACAGCTCAGCAAGGCAAAGACAGTGTCGGCGGCCTTCCATCTAAACAACAAGGAAGCAAAATGTGAGATCAACATTACCACCGATGACGAACATCTGCCCTACAAACTGCGCCGAACCCACCTACCTCGGCGTAACCCTGGACAGGTCACTCACGTACCGACGACACCTGGAGTCACTGCGCAAAAAACTGTCTGCGCGCGTTGCACTTTTTAGGCGGCTGGCGGGTTCCGGCTGGGGAGCTGACGCGAAAAACCTTCGCACAGCTACCTTGGCCCTCGTACATGCTACCGCCGAGTAGCCTACTGCGCACCAGTATGGTGCGCAGCTCTCACACCCACCACATTGACACCGCCATCAATGACGCACTACGCACTGTGACTGGATGCCTGCGTGCCACTCCAATGGACTGCCTTCCAATCCTTGCAGGCATCCCTGCTGAGCTTCGCCGTAAAGGAGCCATGATTTCCCTTGCTCGTCGCACACTGGACCCCGACCAGTCGACCACCTCTTCCACAGTACATTCCAGCGCCTACCTGGAAACAGCAGCGACTGAAATTAAGAAGCCCATTTGTGCCGCCGCATGACAGCTTCTGAACAACGTTGAAGATCTTGAAATAAGTGCGGCACACTGGACGAACTACACATGAAACACGGAGTGGAAAAACAACACCTCCCGACTCCGTGATTTCCTACCCGACGTCGATCCCACCCTCCGGGAATGTCCCTCGCAAGACTTGCGTGGGTCCGGCTTAACTGCCTGCGAACCGGCGTCGGTCGCTTTCGTTCAGACATATGCAGATGGGGCCTGGCTCCCTCACCGGGATGCGAGTGTGGCGCCACAGACCAATAGTAGACCATGTCGTCCATGACTGCCCAATCCATCAACCACCACATGGAACGCTTGGATTGGAGGCCCTGGATGACGAGACTGTCGAGTGGCTGATGACCTCATGCCCAAACATATAGTCCTGAAGAAGACAGCTCATACGACGAAGAAGCCGTACGGTACGTAGCAGGCTATGGGATTTTAGAAATTCAAGGTTGACACATTGCACCGTGTTTTGTAGGTGGTAGACAGATACCAAACTCGATGATCATTTCTATTTGTCATTGTTACATCACATTTTCACCACTGGATGTAGCTATGAATGACTTTTGATATGAAATTATATAGGCTATTTTTTATCAACCTTTATTTTATTTTTTGTATTTTTATGATCTTATGACATTGATCTTTCTATACAGAATATAATTATTAAAGGACATTTGAAAAACATCACCTAAATGTTGTAAACACAATGTGATAACTTCCTTTACTCCACATGTCAGATTGCAAGTATTGCTATGAAGATTCATCTACGTGTCATGTGTGCAGGATATGTTTGAATAATAGAAAACTCGCTCTTTTCGTTTCTATAATGTAAAATTTTTTACTAAATTGCGTTGCAAAAAAGGTTTCAAATTATTACGTGACGTACTGTACAAGTTTCGTTTTCTACATAGCTAATATGATAGTCATAGACAATGACAATGGTCATAGACAATGGATAGACAACAAAATAGGCTAATTGGAATTGATTAGTGTTTTTCAACAAAAACAAAAAAGTCAATATTTTAGCTAGGCTACTATAGGCTATTGCTAAGGGATGCTTGGTTCCATAAAGAAAATAAATTACTAGCTTTGGAAAGCATTGGCTTATAAAAAACAAATGCAAGTTTCGTTTCCATGTGATATTGAAAACGAAAGAAACCATTGATATCAGGCCGATATATTTAGTCATTTTTGCATTGCGCAACAATGTAAACCGTCATTATTTACTGAAAATTTCAGTCATCATTTACATTGTACTGCAGTTTTGCATTCATCAAATGCTGGCATTTGCACAACAATCTAACCTCTTAATGTTATTTATTAAGTAAGAATCGATTTCGCTATAGTAATAGCATCTTCAGCTTATTCAAATAGAATTGTAACATTGTAACATATTACATTGTAACATTGTAACATGATTACATTGTAACATAATGTAAATGATGACTAATAAGTAGGGCAAGTTTTTGTTGCACTAAAAACATGAGAAAGTTGCACTTAATTTTAACAAAAGTTGCAGTAAAAAGTTGCATTTATTTATTTACCTTTTTACCATTCATTTACTTCGAAAGACTAGACACAACCTGTTTCCGTTTATGCGGGCTTGGCCAAAAGCCAAGTCATACTTCCACTTCTAATTTAGTTCGGGCGCTGTCGTGCTTGGCTGAGGTTGTTGAACTTCTAGCTTGCAAGCAAACTGTTGCGTCATAGATAACATTGAGATGCAGCTAATCCATCACATAGCTTTTGTTGTGCAAATCAAAGAGAATAGAACCATACTGTACTAGAAACAGTTTTATAGCATGTTTTTTATATCACTCCTTTACATTTTGCTCAATACTTGATAAAAGTTGCAGTAAAAAGTTGCATGAAAAATAGAAAAAAGTTGCAAAAAGTTGCAATATAAAATTCCTACAAACAGCTTAAAACATCATACTACATAAATTCTGAGTATTTAGGAAGCTGCCGGAAGCTGTAAAAAAAAGTTGCAAAAGTTGCAAAAACTTGCCCTACTAATAAGTTAATGAATAACACCATAAAGTGAATGTCATCTGAGACACCGAGACTTAACCCTGGCACGCCGTCAGCAAGAAGCGGTTGACTTGATCACATCGAAATAAGAGAATTAAAATAAAGTTCAACCAGCCTCATGTTTAAAAAGAATATATATTTCGCTACATAGTAATGAGCATCTTCAGTTCTGCAAACAAACAAACAAATTACTGCAATGAGTGCTGCATAAAGGGAAAATATGCTGTAAGCCTCTATAATCAAAATTAAAATGATGAGCAAAATTTCTTCAACATTTACACATTAAGAAAATTATTTACGTCATGGGATATAAAAACCAATGTTCAAAGTGAAGAATAAAAACCAAGAATGGATTCGGCAAATCTTCTCTAGTCGGTAAATGGTAGTTCATCCTAAGAGCTATCAACAGGTAAAGTAAATTGGTATCAAGAAATGCAAATCATTCAAAAACAGCTGTTCAGTTTGTAAAATAAAAAATCAGTTGAAATTGTTGATGTGGTTGCCAAGGAATAAATTGTTTTGCGAAATTAGTCTGCGAGCAGTAATAATGAAACATATTTATGCAAATTATAAAGGTCATTAGGTCATACATTGTAAAGGCGAAGTGAACATAGGGAGGGGTTCGGTTCATTCAAAACAAGCGTTAATTACAAGAAATAGTAGCAACAGTGGATAAATTAAAACCGTAGAAAACAGTAACCCTTGAAATTACAGTGAAGTCTATTATCATTTCTAAAAACATTCTATCTGATCGTGGGTAAGAACATTTTTTTAATGTTGAATAACACCATGTAACAAAAAATTAGTGGTGTTAAGTTTTTAGTATTTTTTGAACGTTATTGCTGATTATAACATGTTTCTAGCAATTTTTTTCTACAAGTGTCGTTTAAAAAATATTTATTTAAGGTTTTTGAACGTTTAGTACCCTGTTTCTCAAGCTCTTATTCTAAATTCCTTATAAGGTCGATGAAGTGTGACGTCATAATGGCTATTATTTTAGCTTCATAATTATAGCTTGCATCATAACAATGATCTTTGTTGCATCATAGAGCAGGTACAGAAATTTCAAGTTGTTTTTGTTTACTATCAATGCAATCAGAAAATACAGAACTTAAAATGTTTCAATCATTCGTTGTTTTTTACTGTGTTCTGTAGAAAGCTCTAGCCTAAATTGCAAATAATTCGGAGATTGGATCATCACGTGAATGCAAACTTTCTACTGATTCCAAAACAAAACTTCGTTCCTAAACTTTTCATCAAATTTTCCTATAATTCAACTGATGATCCACTGGGATGCACGGTGTGACAAAACATTTTAAATAAAGTAAACAATATCACACCAAATCAGAAGAATCGGTTTATTTAACTTTTTTTTTCGGTTTTCTACTGATTGTTTTGAAACATTTTGCTACGTCTGTGGTCTATCTGTATCAGACTCAGTAACCATATCAGACTAACAAGCGAAATGTGCAATGAAACAAAGCTAGAAGCAAAGCTTTTATACTTATGAAATGTATTTTGGTATGGAAATTAGAGACCAAATTGACCAAGTTAAAAGCTGTGCACCTTATGTGATCTGTAGAACACATCGGTCCAATTTAGACGGCTGACTAACGGAAAGCGACATTTGATACTACAGTATTTGCTGTTTCAAGAGTTTGGAAAGAACCCCGAAACCATACAGAAGACCGTTGTTGCTATATGGTTGACAGTTCACGGTTTAGCAAAAACAAAAAAAACGACATGACATTGCATATTCTTCCGTATTATGTTCCATTGCACCTGTTTCGCATAGCACTCAGCAGCTGAGTTGCCACTTCTCAAACCCTCGAACAAAAAGCTGCATAAGACACGGTAGTGTCTCAAGATATAGAAGAAGTCTTTCATGACGAATTCAACATAGCCTACCTAATACAGACATAAATTCAGAACTTTGGTAATAGGTTAAACGAAGCAATAATTATCAACTTTTGGAAACAATTTGATGAAAGAATATGAAAAATGGTGTGTTTTATGTCTATAAAAATGCATTTCCTGCACTCCCATCTTGATTGTGTTGATCCCTGTATGGGTGATTGGTGGAAGCGGAAAAGATGGTGAAAGGTTTCATCTTATATGGAAAAAAATATCAAGGGCGGTGGATTTGCAACATGAAGGGGGGGAGGGCACGTATGGTCCGTAATACGAGAAGATGTCTCAGTTTTTAGACACAAGTCACACAAATGTGATCACTTTTGAAGTGTTTTCATCTTTGCATGATGCATATATGGCTTATATTTGCATACTATTTCTTTGTGTTTGCATGCTTACACGTTTAATAGAAAATTATGCTGGTAAATACAGAACATCTTTGAGAAAAACTAACAATCAGAAAAAGTGACATTTTATCAAAAGTAAGGACACTTCAGATTTTTTTTTGCTATTTTAGTGATTAGTTTGAAGTAACAGAACACAATACATAAAAAATTTTCTGCAACTAAAAATTTTGCAAAATTTTGTTACATGGTGTAATAAGATCTATTTGCACTGTCTAAGTATCAAAGGATCGGTCAACAGTCTGAATATTTTAATAGAAATCGATTTCATGAGAGGCCGCAGCCCTCACATCGTCAGTCTAGAATGAAACAAGTTGCGGTTCGTGCAAAGAAAACAAAAATATACGCACTATGACGTAATAAGAATAAAACAAAGGCGTGAATGCCACGGAATGCATAGCAGTGGAGTCAACACTAGGTCAAAAGTAAATAAATAATTGGTAGAAAATAGACAATTGTCTATTTTGACAATTGTCTATTGTCTATTTGTCAATTGACAATTGTCTATTTTCTACCAATTATTTATTTACTTTTGACCTAGTGTTGACTCCACTACTATGCATTCCGTGGCATTCACGCCTTTGTTTTATTCTTATTACGTCATAGTGCCTATATTTTTGTTTTCTTTGCACGAACCGTAACTTGTTTCATTCTAGACTGACGATGTGAGGGCCTGCGGCCTCTCATGAAATCGATTTCTATTAAAATATTCAGACTGTTGACCGATCCTTTGATACTTAGACAGTGCAAATAGATCAAGTAGTAATGGACAAAGGATCGTCGCAGCATAGCAGCAGCTCAGGTAGTCAGGCAGATCTCCTCCCTCAGTTTAAAACTAGAGACCTTCAAAGACATGGTGTAATAAGTTAATTAATCTAAATTCCTGTACCCATCAGTTATCAGTTCCTATTCAACATTTCACCACTGTCGTTGCTGCGAACACTCCATTTTACTTAAAACGATGCACGGTACATAGTTTTTTGTATGTAATATATTTAATATGTAAATAATATGTTTAATATGTAAATAATATGTTTAATATGTAAATAATATGTTATATGTTTAATATGTAATAATATGCCGTATGTTCATTGTTTATTCTTAAATGCTCGTGTTGTTGATTTTTAAATTGGTTGTAAGGTTCAGTCGTCCCCGCATGGTTTCATCAACTGGCACACCTCCAGTTGCTTTAGGTATGTGGAGCCAACTGGTTCTTCCAACTAATTCATCTACTTTAAACTGTTAGGTTTGGTGGCCGTGCTTAATTTACTTTCGTGTACGTAACCTTTAAATCTGAATCGCATGCACGTTTTAAACTTTTGTAGTTTTGCCACCTTTTCCTTTTGTTGGTTTTGTTCCCGTTCATTATTTGTAACTTTATCATTGCTGTTTTTTTCCGACAAAGAAAAATAAATTGAATTGAATTGACAGATTTTCCAACTAGTCAAATTGCATCGAAGATTTCAGAAGTAAAGCATAAGATTCTCACGCAAAGCTATCTAATAGTAATATAATACACTGGCACATACACTCCGCATTGTGTTGGAGCGGGCTCATTGTTTTGCAGTGCTTTGCGTAAAATTGGATTAGCAGGGTATTTAAAAGGCTTCAGAATAAAGCAAAATAACTGTTTTTGAGTATCTTTGCAAAAAATGAAATATCAAATTAAGCATACCAAATTTCAGAATATTATTTTTTCAAACTCATAGAAAAGTGATTTTTCTACACATTAGTACAAATTCTGTTCAAAAAAACCCAGCAGATCACACGTAACAGCTGGTTGAATTTGGTCCAAAAACGGCCCCCCTTTGCGCAGTTAACTTGCGAAAAATGGTTGCAAGCTATTTAATCACTTCTTACAAATAGAAAATTCTGTTTATTTTGAACACGAACCAACGGCTTATGTCGATGAGCAACCAATGCCCTAAGGCGGAGAGTCTATCTTTTTACTGCCCCCCTCTACCCCGGTCACCTGACTAGTAGTGCGTCAGGCTGCATGTAAGTAATGGATATTACTGTAAGCGGAAATTTTAAACGAGTAAATTAACGTGATGGGTCGCGAAAAGTTGTAGACTCATAGATTTTTATATAATTGGGGTTCAAGTTGTCAACCTCCTAGTGGTGAGCTCTGGTAATTGATTTTTGCAATCAAATGAATGATAACAAATCGAGACAGCAATTGTAGGATTCACTGTAATCTCATTGAGGTAAATTCATCGTGGTAATTTCATCACAGTAATTTTATCACATGGTAATTACATCGCATACATTGTCATCGCATTGTAATTACATCGCAAGACACCACATCGTCAGTAATTTAATCGTCTTCGTCAAGGTCCACCTATTTTTTTAAAAGTGAAAAGGCGGATGATAAAGTAAATGAAACCCATTAAAATTCAAAGTTAAAAGTTGTTGTAATAAGCAAATTAAAATGAAGTAACCATATTAAAAATATCTCAGACAGTTGCTTTTTAATCACAACGACAAGTTATGTGCTATTCCTCTTAAAAAATCCAGAATTTTGCGATTTTCAAAATCGTTGACTATTCTTTGAATTCTCAATGCAGTATCCTTATATTCCTTTTTCTTACGGGGAATTTCCGCACCTGCTGTATATTGTTCCATTATTGCTTCATTTCTTGCTTGTTCGTCCTTCAAGATTTGTAAAAATTTCCAGATGGTAGGATGAGATGCCCCAATTAATTCGTTGAATGAGCGATGCCACCCTTCACAGGCATTGTTTGTCTTAGAACCACATAGTTTAGCTGCATTAAAACAATTCCATACAACATGATCAAAGCGAGGGAGGCGACGTACTAAGCGACGGTTTGGCCGTCCAATCCACGTATCCTCAACATAATCTAAGACAGGCTGGGCTTCTTCGGGAAAATCATTGTTGTCCATTAGAAATTCAAAAAAGCTAACCACATCTGAGACAGGAACAAATTCAATGGCTGCAATCATACGCATTGTCAATGCGAAATCAGCATCACTTTCATACACTTGTTGCAGACCATTTGATTGAAGGGATCGAAATATAATCGTGAGAAATGAAAAAAACAACCTTGTTGATCTGAGTTCGGAAAAACTGCTGTAAAAGCATTAATTGCTGCACGTTCAAAATCAGTCATAATTGTTCTTGGTGCTAAGGTAGGCTCTAAAACTTTTAATTCTGACAAAGGTTTATTGTAACTTTCTTCAGTTTTGCTGGCCATTAAAACGTAAACAAGCGGCAAAACGTCACCATTCATGATACCATGTATTGTGTATAATTGACTAAATAAAGAGGGTAGGCCCTACTGTTTTGAAAGTCCCATCTGCGTACCAGTTATGTGCACTGGCTAAGACCTGCAAATTTCTCCGAGTAGAAAATAAAATAATCCTGTCTGATCCATCATCACTGTCGAACAGAAGAAACGGTTGATTTGAATGGCTTATCCTATATGTAGGAGGAATGCGTAACTGGAGTAAGCATACTGGAGTTGCGGGAACTTGGGCTGCTTCATTTCTAGCATTTCGTATATTCCTTTTTAAGCACTGAGGTGTTGGTAGCTTGCCTGCAACTGCTTGGGATACTCCGACGTACGCATTTGTTGCAATGCAATGTGTTCCTTCTTGAGTTGTGATTGCTTTTTCTTTAGTTGAGTTAATCACTTTAGAAGCTTCAACTTGAGCAATATCGCCTGAATGATTGTATTCTCCAACACGTTGTGTAACAGAATCTTCATCTGTATGAACTCTTGCATGGCACTTTCTTGCATAAAGCTGGTCACATTTCCAAAAAGTTTTTACTCCACTTGTTCGCTCTTTCGCAAATAGATGACTATGATCAATAAGCTTTTTCTTATTTCTTATGCTTACGACGTACTGCAGAGGCATCTTGAAGGATCTAGGCTACTAGTCTACTTAGCAAAATTCCAAACACAATCTATCTTCCAACCTTCACGCAATTCTGACTGCAACGAATGACACAAAATGTGGCCTGTGAGATAGCAATCAAAGTTGGTTAGGGCAAGAACGCAGCTTGTAGGTGGTAGCCGCAGAACGCAGCTGGGCAAGAACGCAACTGGTGAGATAACGCAAGAACGCAGCTGGTAGCCTACGCAGCTCTCATACCGCGATGTAATTACCATGCGATGAAATTACCACGATGATATTACCGCGATGAAATTACTGCGATGAAATTACCGGACACTGCAATTGTAGCTCACAGAACTCTATGCAACTCCATCCTGTACAGAGTGATGCTGACCTAGAGTATGCGCCTTTCATATCTAATAGCTGTTCAGGGTGGGTAACTTAGGTTGTCGTATGGAAAGGCATCACCTTGCTGCAGTTGAACGTGGAAGGCCTGACCAAGTCTAAAATCGACATCTTGGGATAACTAGCGAAGGCCAACCAAGTAATAGCTACTCTTCCACAAGAGACACACGCCACCAACAGTGCTGTTCTGAAAATTCGTGGATACACATTGGCTGCACAAGCTTATAACAACATCCACGGTATTGCCACTTTTGTAAAAGATTCTACAAAATGGAAATCAGTGTTCTCTTCCCATCCTAGTTCTGCGTTAGAATGCTCAGCAACGGAAATCAATGGTACAACTGTAATTAATCTGTACAAACAACCTCTCACTAAACTTCAGCAAACCTCTAATTCCATGTTTCTAGCGCCATGCATATATGCTGGAGATTTTAATTGAGACAAAGTTCACACAGTACAGAAGCTACGCAGATAACTTGGCCCTAATAAATACAAACAAAACTTGGACTGAGGTAGAGGATGTCCTCACCGAGGATATGAAGCTGATCTCACAATATCTAAAGGACTGGAGACTAAAACTCAGCACAGCTGAAACCACTACCATCACACCTTTCCACCTCAACAACAAGGAAGCTGGCCGTCAGTTACGAGTTCCTTTAGATGGAATCCTTATCCAATATGACCCCTGCCCTACATATCTGGGAGTGACCTTAGAACGGCAACTCACGTATAAAAACACTGTGACTCAGTTCGTGCCAAAGCATCAGCAAGAAACAACCTTCTCAGATGTCTAGTTGGGTCGACTTGGGGATTCAAAACCCCAACACTGAGCTAAAAAACACACAGTAAGAACGTATTAAAAATGGTAGTAGGCTAAAAACGCACCACGAAAGTAAAATAGTAGCAAAAACAAAGAGATAGAAAAATACTGTAAAAAAAACAAAAACGCAAACTAAAAAGGAAAACAAAAAGGAAAGCAAACGCAACGACTTGGATCTCCAGAGCAGAAATCTTGCAACCGACTTTTAAAAAGCGCAGAAACACCTTGCGGAACTGACCGCCGCAAAAACCCAACCAAGGTTACCATCGGATAACAGCTAACCATAGAAGAAGTGGGTATAGGCAATGTGGTTGTAATGTGTAATGTAACAATATGAGTTTCTCACAAGCAACAAAATAGTGTGACAGTAACACAGTGGTGTAACTTTTGATGGACATTTTCAGATTTTTTGAGCAATTTTAAAGTAAATTTATTCTTTAAAAATTTACAGACAAATTATGTGGCACTTAAACAGTTTCTGAAATATTGTTAATTATTTGAAAGTTTACAAGTGCACAGCGGGCCGCACCAAAACGTTGTCACTGGCCAGTCGTTTGAAACCTCTGGTCTAGAAGTTGAAATAGCCTAAAACGAAAAAAAAACTTTAAAGTTTTGTCACCACGGTTACAATTTTCAACGTGCCGTGCTGAAAACCCAATCTTTTTGTTTTTACCGTTCACAAACACCTACAGTACACCAACTCTTTTGATGACTGACGAAATCCGATACAAAGGAATCCTTCTTTTGTGTAAACAAATTGTTTCAAACTGTGGATAGCTTCACAATCGTTGCGTCGTTCAAAAATTTTAAAGAAAGCGATAACACCTTCGCTTTGTAGCTACGCTGTATACGCTATAGCCTAACCTTATGTTATATGCTATACATATTCACAGCAGTTGGTTTCGTAGCCAAACAGAAAGAACTTTAAATCATATTTACATGTGGAAGGCAGGAAGATTATTATTGGTATTAATTTATTACGTCAGAAAAGTAGAATATTGTAGGTTAGTTTTTGTTATCTTATCTTGGTCACCAAAAGTAATGAAACTAAATCGTTTTTGTCGTAGCAACGTATCAAAATGTGGTGAAGTGTGTTTTTAAAATCAAAACACAAACAACACGTCATGAAGTGCTGATTAGATGAGCTTCAAGGAAAGAGAGTGGACGTCACAGTCAATTCGTCTTAGACGTCTAATAGCCTACCTTAGATTTCAACACGATCAGTACGTCATTGGTGGACAAAAGAATAAAAGCAAACAGCAGAGGAAATTGGGCGTAAAAATAACAATATTAATACTGTGAAACGCCAATTGAACATGGTATCCATATAAGGACATATGAAGACATTGACATCGTTTTATTGTTTAAACGTGTCACTCTCTAACTGCGTCGCGCATGGCCTGTGGTTGTAAGCGGGGCCGTTGAGAGAAAGATCTTGGCTGGTTTTAATGAGACGGTTAGAGACCGTCTAACAAGACACGTTCATAGAAGATAACAGAAATACAAAGAATACGAAGTGTTATCTTCGTTTCTGAGCCCATTGAAAAAGTTTTGGGCCCGGTCCAAAAGCATCCTTTAAACCCCCCTGTCAACCCCCTGTCAAAGCTACTGGTGGTAAGTTACAAGGCAAAAATATTTTGTAGTCATAAGCTGGGCAGACTATAAAAGTTCTTTTTAACTATTGTAAGCTATAACTTACGAAAGTTTTTTTTTAAATCAGTGGAAAACAACTTAGCCTACATGAGCGTTTTACTTTGTAAATTCAAACAGCAGCTTATCCCATTGCCTGGTATTGTCGACTGTTGAGTCGTGTGATCGTTCGATTGTGGTGAATTAAGCCATGTCGCGTCTGATACAAAATAAGCAATTTGTAAACTCTTTTCGGTTTCATTTCATATTGAATTTCCTGGTACTTTAGTTCATTTACAAGATAGCCACTAAGTAGACAGTTTTCATATTATGCAAAATAATCCTTTGCATATATAAAAAAGGCTACAAAATAAAGGCTACACAGAGCCGTTGGGAAAGGAATGTGGACCCAGCAGGCTACGGATGAAAAATCCGAACTCCTCCAAACAAAACAAAAAACAAAGAAAAACAATAAAACTTAAAAATAATATGCGGTGCTTTCTTTGTCCTTATGGCCTCTGAAAGAATTCCTGGTCTCTAAAATTATCCTGGGCAGGGTCTAAAAGCACCCTTTGGATTCCTACTGAGGCCTACTTTGGATCCCTATTCAATACGTTATACACATTAATTTGTTTGTCATCACTTGGAAAAACTAATTAAAATCAACAAAACAAGTAAATTTATGCTATTTTGTCAAAGCTTATGAAAAAACGAATGATACTACAATTTTGCTTTTTTGAAAAAAACATTTCAATAGTAGATGACATCGAAATCATGAAATAGGCATTCTCATCAAACGTTCGTGAAATAGCACAGATGACACTTCACTAAAATAAAACATGTTGACAAAAGTTTAAGGGAGAACCAGAACTTTAACGAGCTAAAAACTCGAAGCGATATGAACAATGTAAATTTTGAAATCCCAAAAAATTAGTAAGGTTCACATGGGGTGATATATGGGGTGAAATAGAGGACAAGGCTAAACGTTTAAAAATTGTTACCTTAGTCTGGTCGCTTGTTTCGAATTTTGTATTCCAATAGGTTGTTCTGCTTTTTGGCCCAATACTCACATGTTTGATAAAGTTTTGTCTAGTCTGGCATCGTATCTTTCAGGGAAATTTCGAATATTCGTCAGCAGTGTCCGTGTCTTACCACATCGTAATATCGTAAACAGGCATACATATTAGGGTGGGCCGTTTTTGACTTTTTTTTGAAATTCAAAAACGGCTAGTCATAAAAAGTGGCACATTCATGAAAAAATTACGTGTGCAAAATTTCATCAGTTTGGGGGTGCATCTTCTGCCCCCGCAGGGGGGGTCAAACTTTCAATTTTTTGAAAAAAAAAACGGGAAATTTCACTTTCCGTTTTAACATAATTTTTTTTTATAATTTTTCTACTGGCAAGTTATAAATTGTAAGTGGGATGTACCCAGAACTTTCCTATGTAAAGGCATGTTCGAAGCTTAAGGTTTACTGCCCCTGCATCGACGACCAAAATGCTGAATTTTTACCAATTTGAGATGCTATTTTGTCATTGCTCAATAAACAAGCTTGTCGCAAAAGGGCAAGATGGTGTTAACGCTGTACGCTCATTTATGTTCTGTCCATTAACTTTGCAGGATGATACGAATGAGGTACGAACATCAGTACATATTTATAATAAGAGTTAGGCTACAAAAAAAATGAATGACCTTTTGAAGTCAAATTCTAGAGGTGGGCCTAAATTTCAGTAAAATTTGGACCAAACGAAAGAATCTGCAAAGTAAAAATATTTGAAATCGGCTGTTGTAGCCTAAGTGTTCCAATTTTCTGCAATGTAGGCCACTTGCCCGCAGGAAAATCGTGTCCCTGTTACAGAACAACAGTTCCTTCTTGATCAAAGAACAACTCGCATAATGGTGATTGATAAACATGATAAATCGGCCACAAAATCTAATCTTAAACGTTTTCCGAGGAGAGTCGCTAGATCAGAACAATTCCGTTCTTTACGTGAAGACCCAGGAGCAGGCACTAGTAGCGCTTTGGTTAAAACACCTTTAACTTATTCAAGCTCAGAAAATTTGTCATCCAATGAAGAACGCTACGAAGATTTTGATTATTAACCCAGTTTTGCCTCGGAAAATCCCAGAAAAAGCAAGGTTACTTCCAGTTTAGTAGTATTTGCTGAATCATGCGATCGTACTGGTATTTCAGATAGGTCTGCAGCACTCCTATTGCTTCATCATTTCTACAAGATGCGGGAGCTGTAACGGATAGCGAATCTCAATCAGTCATAGATAAAAGCAAAGTGAGAAGAGCGAGAAAAAAAATGAGGTTTACAACTCAAATGGAAAGTAGGCCTATCATGTGCATAAATTTGCAAAGCATATATTTTGATGGCCGAAAAGATTAAACCATCAAACAAAATGAAATTGCTGGGCCACTTCGAAAACATTTTGCAGTTGAAGAACACATTACTTTACTTGAGGAGCCAAGTTATCATTTTATTGGTCATTTAACTGCAGCCAACTGAGCTAATGTATCAATAGCTACAGGGATGCTTGAATATCTTGGATCCTATAAAATTAGCTACGATAATGTAATGGCAATTGGATGCAATGGAACCGCAGTTAACACAGGTCAAAAAGGCGTCGTGATAAAGCTCTTGGAAGATCATTTCCAAAAGCCACTTCAATGGTTAATATGCCTACTTCATAGTAATGAATTGCCTCTTAGGCATCTTATAAAAGATATGGCAATACTAGCACACCTGATAGCTTCACTGGGCCCATTATAAAGCAGCTAGCCACTATCACACAACTAGATGTTGTAAAATATAAAGCAGTTCCTGCACCAGAGATTGAAATTGATGAAAATGACCTCAGCACTGACCGAAAATATTTTCTACACATGCACAGAGCAGTGAAAAGTGGAGATATATCAATTGATTTTGCATATAGGAGTCCAGGTATGATGAACCACTCAAGATGGTTGAACACTGCCAATAGAATTCTACGTTTAAATGTTGCACCTAACGCGTCAGCTGTATTGGTGGAACGTGTGGACTATATTATGAATGTTTATATTCCAGTATGGTTTGCCATTATAAAGGAAAGCAATTTTACTAATAGCCAAAAACATTTCTTTAAAATTCTACACTTTGCTCAGAAGCTTTCGAATAACCTCTCCATATCCTCAACAAAGTAATATAGAGGAATACTTTTTATGCCCATCCTGAAAACATTTGTAAATGTTTGTAAATGACAAATTTGTGTAAACAAAATCATGGTAACAATTCACAAGGAACTGTACAGTACATTCCATTTACGGAACCTGCAGATCATATTGCTCTTATTCTGAAGTAAATTATAGGTTGCGTTTTATAGCTGCAACTGATCAAACGTAGGCTACTATTGCTTTTAGTTTAAGTAAGACTACGTCTTATAGTTTGTCAGTTCGTATCATCCTGCAAAGTTAGTGGACAGAACATAAATGAGCGTACAGCGTTGACACCATCTAGCCCTTTAGCGATAATTTTGTTTATTGAGCAATGACAAAATAGCATTTCAAATTGGTGAAAATTTAGCATTTTGGTTGTCGATGCAGGGGCAGTAAACCTTAAGCTTCGAACATGCCTTTACATAGGAAAGTTCTGGATACATCCTGTAGCGATCCATTATTTCAACATATAAGTTTTCCTGCCTTTTACTAAAGTTTCTGTAATTTTCCATGTAAACTGCTCCCGAAGTAAATAGAAAAAAGGGAACAGAAAATAAAATGGTTTGTTCGCCCTTTGACGGGAGCTCACACGAAACCAGCTCACATCAAACCAGCTCAATTAGACAAAGAGCTCACATCAAACCAGTCCAGTTAGACCAGTTCAGCTCTCAGAAAACATTAAATTTATTGTTTAGTTAAAAATGTAATAATTCGTAATAGCTTAATATTTCACTGTTCTGCAATTTCACTATTCTGTTAATTTCCACACAATTATTGTTATTCGAATTATAATTTTAAGTTATCAGAAGGTGTTCGACTGTTCGTATAATATTGTAGGTCTCTAACACAATTTGAATTTATACACTACAGAATAGTGAAATTACAGAACAGGGAAACATTATTGAAATTACGGAACAGGGAAGCATTATTACAAATCATTACATTTTTTACTAAACAATCAATTTAATGTTTTCTGAGAGCTGAACTGGTCTAACTGGGCTAGTTTGATGTGAGCTAGTCCGATTTGATAAAGCTCTCGTCAAAGGACGAACAAACCATTTTATTTTGTGTTCCCTTTTTCTTATTTACTTCGGGAGCAGGTTACATGGAAAATTACAGAAACATTAGGAAATAAATTTAAGTTAAACTAGTTCACTATAGTAAAAGGCAGGAAAACTTACATGATGAAATAATGGATCGCTACAGAGGCCCCCCCAAATTTGGGCTAAATTGGAACCAAGGGTACCAAGTTTAGTTCAAATTTAAGGAGTTAAAAACGTTAACACAATTGTAACAGACATAGTATGAAATAGGTATGTTTAGTGTTTATGATAATAATGTGGTGTTGTGTTTGTGATATCGTGTCGCGAAGTGATTCTGCGTGATTCAACCGCCTTCCGCAAAGGAATGTCTGAGTTTGTGCCGTATAAGAAGAGTCCACCGCATAAAAGAATTGGTTGTTTTGTTTGTGAGCGCCGTTGCAAACCGTAGCAGGCATTCGTTGTTTGTCTGGCTTTTTCTGTTGAAAAGCAGACCATGCCGATTGAATTGATACAAATGAAGCCTTGTCTTGCTTTTTGCTTGCTAGAGATTATCGCAGCTGGAGATCATTGACGTCGTCATACAGTGGCGCGGGAACTATTTTTCTCTAGGGGAGGCTGAAGCTGCCGTAGTGTTGTCAGCTTCTGGGGGGCTTTGCCCCCCAGACCCCCCTTATGTGGGTGAACATTGAAAAGCTGGTACGGTAGTAAGCATTCGGTCCCCTCCTGTGTCAGAAACGACGCCAAGTCACACACTTTGTAAATTGTAACAAATGAAGAACGGCAACAAAAAAGCAGCTGTTTTCAAAATGAAAACGAACAAATTAGAAAGTGATATGAAAACGACAGTTTGTGGAAATGAGCTCTCACACGCTTCCGAAGCTTGTTTTTCGCTCAGGTGTTTTCTCTATAACCTGTGTCATGAGTTCTTTGACATCGACAGTGTTTTGGTGGACATGCATCAACGCAAGATGAGTAGCCTAAGTCTTTTTGTGTCATTGAGCTTTTCAAGCATGTTTTCAGGCGTCTTAGAGCAGGAAAAGAACGTTCTGATGATGCAGCTAAAACCGGGAGGAGAGCTCCACGAATTTTCGCGTTTTTTTGAAAAGATCTAGTGTTTGAGGGGTTAGTTGCGATAGTATCTCAGCAACTTTTTGAACGGAGTTTGCGGTTTTTCCACTTACAACATCGCTGAGCAAGGTAAGTTCCGTTTTTAGGCGATCTTTTTAATGGCATCGGGTAAGATGATCTCCAGTATCAGATCTTTCCTCACCGTTTACACAGCTCAGAAGGGCCTTCTCCTTGTTGGCTGCTGTAAGCAGATCCGCCTGGTCGAATCTTCGATCAAGCTCAGCTTGAACCAAATTTAGGGCTTCGGTGTATTGCCGTTTCCACGTTCTTTCTCCCGTAGACGACAAAGCATCCGATTCTTCTGTGTTTCAAAATCTTACTGGAGTTTTGCACTCTCGGGGATCCTTTGGCGTCTTTAGGTTATAGGCAGGCGTAAAGACGTTCGCTGCTTCCGTAAGCTTAGAAATGGATTCATTTTTTCTGAGATTTTTGATCCGTTTGTGGAGAATGGTGATGGATTCTAAAGCTGTAGAAGCAGAGATCTTCTTGTTTTGAAGGTATCTTGCGACGGCTTCTGCAGGCTGAAAAACTTCACCGGCCACTGCAGTTAATCGAAAAATAAAGTCGTATCGTGCGTGCTTGTTTTACGAAGCCGAATATCTTTGTACGTGCGTCTCCTCTCATTGCACTATCTTCTGTCATGTCGGTCAGACATTGCAACAGGGTAAGGTAGCACTTAACAACACGAGCGAGGGCAGAAGCACGAACGCACCAACGAGTAGGACAGAAACCCAGCAAATTGCAGGCAATTTAATCAGAACCAAAAAGCAACATGAATAAAGATTTGCGTTCAGACTATTCACCAATTGCAACTGCAACTCTTTGAACGAAGTAGGCATCGACAATAAGCCTCACCTCCTTTACAACGTCATGTACCTTAAATTGTCAGAATTTTCTAGAGGGGGGGCTGAAGCAATAATCGAAAATTCCAGGGGGGGCTGAATTAGCTCTAGGGGGGCTGCAGCCCCTTGAGCACCCCTACTTCCCGCGCCCCTGTCGTCATAGCATTTAATTGTTGGCATTTGGCTTTTTGTATTCGTTGAGAGGCGCTAGAGAGTCGAGTGCAGGTGGCTCTGGAGCAATTTTTTTGTTTCAGGCGGCAGTACGCATAATCACGTCCTTCTGTTGTTCATGAATATGATGCAAGATTTCTGAAAAAGGCAAAGCAAATTGATTACAAGTTCAACTTTGAAATGTTTAGCGACATGGTTTATAAGTCGACCTGTACAAAATGTAAAGATACGATTTGAAAGGCAAACAAAACTAATTAAAACAAAAGAGCATAGGCATCGACAGGTCTAAATACCATTCACAAAATCGTAAATGTTCATAAGTCTGAACAGTCGTTCAGCAACTGCAAATAAAACACAGAAATAAAAAAGATACAGTACATGAGTCAAAACCATGTGGTTGTTTCATGCAGTATGGAAAGTAATGTTTCGTGGGCATATGCATGCTTGCCCAACATAGGTTAAATAGGTTAGTAACATGCCGTGCCAACCATTAGATATGTGCATTTGCATGCCACACACTCAGTTGCAGACTTGCAGTCATATTCAACCATACACAATAAAACCAAAACGTTGAGCAAACAACTTATACAAAGAGAAAGGTTGAAATTTACAAGTGACAACCACTGTTTCTGCATTGGAAGGGATGCAGACAGTTGCAGAAAAAGACAACGAATGCGCATTAATGCGATATTTGCATTTTTCCTGCGATGAAGTTATATAACCTACAAAGTAGGCAAGAACTTTTAAAAAGCAGATTGGCCAGCTTGTATTCTACTAGCGACTTGAAAAAGAATTGCCAATTGGCTGAGATGCATCTTGTTCCGAAGTAGGTCTACTTGAGATGGCTATACTGGAAGACGCTGTACTTTTGAATTAAGATGATGGCTGTCTAACTGCTTGATGAAATTTCTATCTATCTAATTTATCTAGTTTGGCTATCTGACTCCATGAAATAATTTCCACACAATTATTGCTATTCGAATTATAATTTTAAGTCATCAGAAGGTGTTCGTATAATGTTGTAGGTCTATAACACAAATTGAATTTAAACATTACAGAATAGTGAAATTGCAGAACAGTGAAATATTAAGCGACGAGATGCATCTCAGCCAATTGGCAATTCTTTTTCAAGTCGCTTGTAGGCTACAAGCTCGCCAATCTGCTTTTTAAAATAATCGCAGGAAAAATACAAATATCGCAATTTCAACCTTTCTCTTTGTATAAGTTGTTTGCTCAACGTTTTTGGTTTTATTGTGTATGGTTGAGTATGACTGCAAGTCTGCAACTGAGCGTGTGGCATGCAAATGCACATATCTAATGGTTGGCACGGCATGTTACTAACCTATTTAACCTATGTTGGGCAAGCATGCATATGCCCACGAAACATTACTTTCCATACTGCATGAAACAACCGCATGGTTTTGACTCATGTACTGTATCTTTTTTATTTCTGTGTTTTATTTGCAGTTGCTGAACGACTGTTCAGACTTATGAACATTTACGATTTTGTGAATGGTATTTAGACCTGTCGATGCCTATGCTCTTTTGTTTTAATTAGTTTTGTTTGCCTTTCAAATCGTATCTTTACATTTTGTACAGGTCGACTTATAAACCAAGTCGCTAAATATTTCAAAGTTGAACTTGTAATCAATTTGCTTTGCCTTTTTCAGAAATCTTGCATCATATTCATGAACAACAGAAGGACGTGATTATGCGTACTGCCGCCTGAAACAAAAAAAAATGCTCCAGAGCCACCTGCACTCGACTCTCTAGCGCCTCTCAACGAATACAAAAAGCCAAATGCCAACAATTAAATGCTATGACGACGTCAATGATCTCCAGCTGCGATGATCTCTAGCAAGCAAAAAGCAAGACAAGGCTTCATTTGTATCAAGTCAATCGGCATGGCCTGCTTTTCAACAGAAAGAGCCAGACAAACAACAAATGCCTGCTACGGTTCGCAACGGCGCTCACAAACAAAACAACCAATTCTTTTATGCGATGGACTCTTCTTATACGACACAAACTCAGACATTTCTTTGTGGAAGGCGGTTGATTCACGCAGAATCACTTCGCGACACGATATCACAAACACAACACCACATTATTATCATAAACACTAAACATACCTATTTCATACTATGTCTGTTACAATTGTGTTAACGTTTTTAACTCCTTAAATTTGAACTAAACTTGGTACCCTTGGTTCCAATTTAGCCCAAATTTGGGGGGGCCTCTGTAGCGATCCATTATTTCAACATATAAGTTTTCCTGCATTTTACTAAAGTTTCTGTAATTTTCCATGTAAACTGCTCCCGAAGTAAATAGAAAAAAGGGAACAGAAAATAAAATGGTTTGTTCGCCCTTTGACGGGAGCTCACACGAAACCAGCTCACATCAAACCAGCTCAATTAGACAAAGAGCTCACATCAAATCAGTCCAGTTAGGCCAGTTCAGCTCTCAGAAAACATTAAATTTATTGTTTAGTTAAAAATGTAATAATTCGTAATAGCTTAATATTTCACTGTTCTGCAATTTCACTATTCTGTAATGTTTAAATTCAATTTGTGTTATAGACCTACAACACTATACGAACACCTTCTGATAACTTAAAATTATAATTCGAATAGCAATAATTGTGTGGAAATTATTTCATGGAGTCAGATAGCCAAACTAGATAAATTAGATAGATAGAAATTTCATCAAGCAGTTAGACAGCCATCATCTTAATTCAACTTATAAACAAACATTCTTATACGTTAAATATAACCTAAATAAATTGTTACCACAATCCCACTTACAATTTAATAACTAGCCAGTAGAAAAATTATAAAAAAAATTATGTTAAAACGGAAAGTGAAATTTCCCGTTTTTTTTTTCAAAAAATTGAAAGTTTAACCCCCCTGCAGGGGCAGAAGATGCACCCCCAAACTGACAAAATTTTGCACACGTAATTTTTTCATGCATGTGTCACTTTTTATGACTAGCCGTTTTTGAATTTCAAAAAAAAGTCAAAAACGGCCCACCCTAATACATATGCCAAGTTCTACCTCATTTTTCTATCAACACTGCAATAAGTTAATTTAATTGTTGACTAATTGGGTGAGCAATATTTGTTTTATTTGGAATTATTGCATTATTTTTTTATGCTTTTGAAAAGCACAAAACTCACATCTTTTAAGCCTTTTTTATTTATTTGCTTCAGATAGTCGTTAAAATTCCGGCAACGAGACTTCTACAATCGAAAACTTCACTTTGTCAATCTCGGTGACCGGGTCTGCGTCAGTGATTCAAAGCATCTACAAGTATGCGAAACCGTCAGGATTAAGCTCTGCAAGAAGCTTCCCCAGTCTGAGGATAAAGATTCAATCAATCATGTGCACGCATGTTACACATCCACATGGAAGACAAAAATAAAAAAATTATATTTTTCTGTTTATAGATTTAGTTAACCATTTGGTCACAGCGGTAAACCATAATTTCTTCGTGGGAAAATTGTAACTTAAAGTTCCCGGATCCTTTCGTCTGCATATAATGACCGAAGAAACACACACTTGAACTTCTTTTCAAACAGTGTATTTCTGTAAAAATTAGCCCACGGCTACCGAAAACGAGGGGGTGCAACGCGTACACCACTGAAAACTGTCACTACAGAACAGATTACTTGGATAAAAGACGGAACCTTTGTCCAGCTAGCAAGCACTAAGCCAACAGTTAAATGTGCGGCCAACTTTCAAACAATCATTTTACGAATGACCAGAATAGATATCAATATCTCAAATTCACGTAGAAAGTAACTGTGACGCAATAAATGAAAGACAATTATGAAGTCATTCCAACAGGTGTTTAAGCTGATGTAATATTTCCTGTTTAAACAGGCCCAAACAGGTCCAAACAGGTCTTATGAACGATGGTGCAATTTTGGCACATGCTTTAGGAATTTCCATGACGTAATATTCAGTAGACTTGAACGGTTTTTATATGACGTTTGATTTGGTGAAAATTGTCGGGAACATAGCGGCCCCTAGTTATGACAGTCTGACATGGCATAACTAAAAAGAAATGACGACAATTGTGAGCCAATGAATAAAAACACATGATACACAAATTGTTTGAATCACTCACGTTTAAGTTAATACGCAAATACAAAGGGCATGCAAAGAATGAACAGCAATAAGAATAAACACGACGATACATGAAATTGGTACCATAGGTACACGCTAAAATGACGCTATATACAATGGTTGCGCTAATAACCGACTGTTCCGGGCTCAGACAAGGGTCGGCCACCGCAGACAAAACCAAGCTCAAACCCTAACACTTAGGTGTTCTTTACGAGGGCGAGGCACGAAATATCCCTCAACACGTAGTCTACTTTTACTTTCCCCGTACTCTCATCATAGTTGCAGACGGCAACTTTGGCTCTACGAACCACAGGCTTCCCTTTCCTAATTTGTGGAACTACCTCATGCACCCTCCCAAGTTGATACTTCCCACGTTTACCAATGTCTTGGAGAGAACCTACCACTACAAGTTGACCAGGCTCCAAATTCTCGGCCATTTTTAGCCATTTTTTCCGGCCCTGAAGACCTGGCAAGTAAAAATCGATCCATTTACTCCAAAACTGCTGAGAAAGTGACAAATTGAACCGATAATCCCTTCTTAATTGGTCACGATCATGTGGTTGCCCAACAGCACAGTATGGGTCTAAGTATGGGGTCAAAAGTGAGGCAGGGGTGATGACAGTAAAATCCCTAGGGTCGTCACTCAAAGGTACCAAAGGGCGTTCGTTCACGATCCGAACGGCACTGCCTGTGTACGTAAGCAGTTCAATAAAATTGGGCTTACGAATTGAAGAGTCCAAAATGTGAAAAAAGTATTTGGTCACATCAGCCATGAAACCAAATCTTTCAAGCCGAAATCTAGCCAAGACATCTGCCAGAGGGTTTAACAAGTCAGACAATTCAGGACAAGAAGACATTACATCATTTACACAAGTTCCTCGGAATTCAGATTGTTTTAAAGCCTTCTTCTTTAAATCAGCAGCTCTATCTGACGCCAACACAAAATTGTTAGGTAAATCAATAACTTCCTTCAACGGAACAGGTATCTCAAATCGACCATCTTTCAACTCAATATTCGGTTCGACAAGTTCTCTAGCCAAAATATCATTGCGAGACAATTCACAGGTTTCATTTTGCAAAGTCAAATCCTGAATGACTTTATTCAGGTCTGCTATTTCCATATCGCGAGACTCAATTTTACGCTGAAAGCCAGAGATGACATCCGACTCTGAAGACGTCTGCACTCTGCACACTTTAGCAACGCTTTCAACTAAGGGTGACTTACCACCACAAGCCAACCAACCGAGAGGAGTGAGTAAAGCATGCGGTTCACTGCGATTTTCACCAACACGTTCTTCTTTTGCCCACATCAAATAAGCGTTGTCATTGCCAATCAGTACATCTACAGTACTACAATCATTCAAATGAAACATATTCACGTCATGAAAATGACGGAAACCACTTAAATCTTGTTTATGGGGTAAAGTTTTAACATCGTCAGCCCAAGCTGGGTTAACCACCGAGGTTATATCACAAAACAGTTCATTCGTCTCTAACGACTGGATGTTGAGTTTAACAAGGTCAGCACAAGTAGGTTTCTGACCAGCCAGAGTATCCATTTTAAACGACGCTTTATCATACGGTTTAAGGCCAAGTTCGCACACCAAGTCACTCGAAACAAAGGTCAACTGCGAACCAGGATCATGCTGACAATACACCAACTTCGATTTGCCAGTCATTGGATTCAAAACACGAGCAGCAGTAACGCGGTTAACCCTTTGAAGGTTGGGGGGGGGCTGTCAATTCAACTTTTTTGTATCAACATTTGTATCTCTAAAACCACTGAGGCTGCGACTATGAGACTTCTTGACTTTTCCTAACTTTTATTCACCTCTATTGAGCTGAAATTTTGAGCGAATAAAGGTTATAAATTGAGAGATATATGGCATTTCTCAGCACATCCTCTGAAATATTTCTTATTCTATTGAACAAAATTTTCCCACCAGCTGGATGAAAGTAATTAATTTGGCCTCGTTAATCAAATGATTCGTTAATCAAATGATTCAAATTGAGATTATGTAAAAAAAATTTAATCACAACATTGCAATGCATGTTTTTCATTACTCTACCAAAAAATACCAAATAACCCAAACGTCATAAGTCACCTCAACATCTCAACGTATATGAGCAGTTCTAAAACTCACATAGTTTTAATTTTCGGATATGCTCAGCGTGAATAATTTTACAAAGTGAATCCCAAGTTTTGAAACCGTGCTTTAAAAAATAACAGAGATATCACTCCTAAAGCATAAGAAGAATCGACAGCCCCCCCCCAAACTGAGCAAGACTCCAGAGAGCCCAACCTTCTAAGGGTTAAAGGCTGCTTTAACATTTCCAATCTTAACATTACGCACAGGAACTCTGGCACCAGCATCATCTTTACCGACCGAATCCAGAGAATCACGTGACGTCACATAAAAATCATGCAGAAGAAAATAGTGTTTCCTATCGTTGGTAGGTCCACACATACGACAGTTGTTTGCATGATTACAGTCTCTAACCATATGCTGGCGCAAACAGTTCAAGCATTTTCCAGCTTTCACAATGACATCTCTCCGACGTTTAGGTGTCAAGCGCAAAAATTCTTTACAATTAGACAAAAAATGATATTCAACTTGACCACGTGACGAACAACAAAAACACGCCGGTATGTCACTATGTCTGGCCACACCGCCGCGCGGTGCGCCAACAGCAGTCGAGTACTGCGAACTCCCTGAAATCACATTATCATGGGGTTTTACCGACGTCTGCCTAACCGGACATGAAGGCAATTTTCCTTTGCCAAACTTTTTAAAATGCTGCGACTCACCAGAATCGCCCATTAGCATAATGCTAAAATCAGTCGACTTGCGCGTTTCCTCCCGTACTACAAAATCAAACAAACTCTGAAAGGTAGGTTCCTCAGTGCTACCATACTGATCACCTAAAAAGTCAAGATAACGCTGCTTAGCGTCAAACGGGAGTCGCTTAGCCAAATCCAAAACAAAACGTCCTTCTAATTTATCACGCTGACCATAAGCTTTCGCGTAAAGCAAACACTGCGACAATTCATCTTTAAACTCTTTCAAATCACTGGAAGAGATAGAAGTCAATTTGCTACCATAGCGATACTTTCTAATTTCTGGTTCTGCGAAAAGACCTCCACGAACTCCAAAACGTTGGGACAAGCGAGCTAACGACATTTCTATCCTGTCTTCCTCTGACAAGCCAGGAGTGTCAGAAACCAAATTAGCAATCGTTTGTGCAGCTGTTCTAACACAAGCTGCTTGCAACAAAGTCAAACGAGTTCCCTTAAAGGGCGAAGCTGCCATCAAGGCCATAACACGATTTTTAAAGAAGACAAATGGCATATTATTACCATTGTAACCAATCAAGGCCGCCTTATCGAAGAACGTCCTACTATTTTGGTATTCAAAAAAGCAATCCTGCTGTTGAGAACTCGATTTAGCGGGAGAAGACAAGCTATATCCCTTAAGGGGCTGAGTGGGCTCAGTCACATGCACAGCCCGATCACGATCCTCACACACGTTAAAATCAGGAGACGCGATACGCCTCTCACAACCACCCAAATTACGTGTAGCTGGGCGATCAAAAACTAGCGGCGCTGAAAACTGTGAAGGGGGCAAAGCATTACTGCTAATGGCGGCCCCGTGACCTGTACGCTCTGGGGGAGGAGTTCGGTTGTAATTTGCAGGCCTTGGCTCTACAGCCTTCGGAAGACCCTTAGCCGCGGCCCCGAGACCTCCTGAAACAGCTGGAAAACATGTGGATTGTACAGGTCCACTTACGGATTGAACAGGCGTCTGGAAAAGGTTAGGTAAATTAAACTGTGATTGATGTTCACTTCTGGAATGCCTAGAAGAGCCCTTCCTAGAGCTACGCCGGGAGCCCAACTCAGAACGATATTCAGCTAAAACTACCTCTTTACGTTGTTCGGCCCTCAACTGAGCGTCTTTGAGTGCGAACTCAGCAGCTCTAGCTTCGGCTCTCGCGGCGGCCTCAGCAGCTCTCGCTTCGGCCTCAGCTCTCGCGGCAGCCTCTGCTCGTGCGGCCTCAGCAGCTCTCGCGTCGGCCTCAGCTCTCGCGGCAGCCTCAGCTCGCATGGCTTCAGCAGCTCTCGCGTCGGCCTCAGCTCTCGCGGCAGCCTCAGCTCGTATGGCTTCAGCTCTTGCGATGGCCTCAGCAGCTCTTGCTTCGGCCTCAGCTTGGATCTGGAGCTCCTCTCGTCTTAACTGTAGGTTAATTTGTGCAACTATCCGTGACGAGCTCTCAGACATCCTAGTGCTTACATTTGAGGCGCTATCCTCAGGATGTATGTCAGCATCCAACCTATCTGAGAACTCACTTTCTTTTTGTTCGAAGTTATTTTTTAACGAGTTAAATTCGGGATCTACCCTATCACGAAGTTCTGCCAAGATTGCAGAGTTAACAATTTTACTCAAAAGAGCATGGAAATGCCGTAATTCCTCTTCTAAAGTAGATAACTTAGATCTAAAAATTAACAGTTCCTGCTTATCACTCAAAGAACCTAGGGCTACAGAAAGTTTCCCAATTTGAGTCAAAATATCCCGTCTAAGATGCCGGGCCTCTCGAACTGACTTAGCCTCATCGTTAATGGGTCCCTCCCCAGAATGGCCTGCCCGACCGCAAAGAACATCATCAGGCTTAAACTCAGTCGAGTCGACGGCGGTCGAGTCCCTGTCACCACCGAGTGTAGACATATTAAATGTTAGGGCTAAATTTAACAATTAAAAAATTAAGTTACACAAACACACAAAATTACAGTAGTGGTCACAGCGGTAAACCATAATCTCTTCGTGGGAAAATTGTAACGTAAGATTCCCAAATCCGTTCGTCTGCATGCAATGACCCAAAAATAAACACACTTTCGAAACGTCTATTCAAACAGTGTATTCCAGTAAAATTAGCCCGAGGCTATCGAAAATAGGTGTAACGCCTACACCTCTAAAAAAACTGTCACTACAATACAGATTAATTGGATAAAAGACGGAACCTTTGTCCAGCTAGCAAGCACTAAGCCAACAGTTAAATGTGCAGCCAACTTTCAAACAATCATTTTACGAATGACCAGAATAGATATCAATATCTCAAATTCACGTATGCAGTACTGTGACGCAATAAATGAAAGACAATTATGAAGTCATTCCAACAGGTGTTTAAGCTGATGTAATATTTCCTGTTTAAACAGGCCCAAACAGGTCCAAACAGGTCTTATGAACGATGGTGCAATTTTGGCACATGCTTTAGGAATTTCCATGACGTAATATTCAGTAGACTTGAACGGTTTTTATATGACGTTTGATTTGGTGAAAATTGTCGGGAACATAGCGGCCCCTAGTTATGACAGTCTGACATGGCATAACTAAAAAGAAATGACGACAATTGTGAGCCAATGAATAAAAACACATGATACACAAATTGTTTGAATCACTCACGTTTAAGTTAATACGCAAATACAAAGGGCATGCAAAGAATGAACAGCAATAAGAATAAACACGACGATACATGAAATTGGTACCATAGGTACACGCTAAATGACGCTATATACAATAGTTGCGATAATAACCGACTGTTCCGGGCTCAGACAAGTATCGGCCACCGCAGACAAAACCAGGCTCAAACCCTAACACTTAGGTGTTCTTTACGGGGCGAGGCACGAAATATCCTTCAACACGTAGTCTACTTTTACTTTCCCCGTACTCTCATCATAGTTGCAGACGGCAACTTTGGCTCTACGAACCACAGGCTTCCCTTTCCTAATTTGTGGAACTACCTCATGCACCCTCCCAAGTTGATACTTCCCACGTTTACCAATGTCTTGGAGAGAACCTACCACTACAAGTTGACCAGGCTCCAAATTCTCGGCCATTTTTAGCCATTTTTTCCGGCCCTGAAGACCTGGCAAGTAAAAATCGATCCATTTATTCCAAAACTGCTGAGAAAGTGACAAATTGAACCGATAATCCCTTCTTAATTGGTCACGATCATGTGGTTGCCCAACAGCACAGTATGGGTCTAAGTATGGGGTCAAAAGTGAGGCAGGGGTGATGACAGTAAAATCCCTAGGGTCGTCACTCAAAGGTACCAAAGGGCGTTCGTTCACGATCCGAACGGCACTGCCTGTGTACGTAAGCAGTTCAATAAAATTGGGCTTACGAATTGAAGAGTCCAAAATGTGAAAAAAGTATTTGGTCACATCAGCCATGAAACCAAATCTTTCAAGCCGAAATCTAGCCAAGACATCTGCCAGAGGGTTTAACAAGTCAGACAATTCAGGACAAGAAGACATTACATCATTTACACAAGTACCTCGGAATTCAGATTGTTTTAAAGCCTTCTTCTTTAAATCAGCAGCTCTATCTGACGCCAACACAAAATTGTTAGGTAAATCAATAACTTCCTTCAACGGAACAGGTATCTCAAATCGACCATCTTTCAACTCAATATTCGGTTCGACAAGTTCTCTAGCCAAAATATCATTGCGAGACAATTCACAGGTTTCATTTTGCAAAGTCAAATCCTGAATGACTTTATTCAGGTCTGCTATTTCCATATCGCGAGACTCAATTTTACGCTGAAAGCCAGAGATGACATCCGACTCTGAAGACGTCTGCACTCTGCACACTTTAGCAACGCTTTCAACTAAGGGTGACTTACCACCACAAGCCAACCAACCGAGAGGAGTGAGTAAAGCATCCGGTTCACTGCGATTTTCACCAACACGTTCTTCTTTTGCCCACATCAAATAAGCGTTGTCATTGCCAATCAGTACATCTACAGTACTACAATCATTCAAATGAAACATATTCACGTCATGAAAATGACGGAAACCACTTAAATCTTGTTTATGGGGTAAAGTTTTAACATCGTCAGCCCAAGCTGGGTTAACCACCGAGGTTATATCACAAAACAGTTCATTCGTCTCTAACGACTGGATGTTGAGTTTAACAAGGTCAGCACAAGTAGGTTTCTGACCAGCCAGAGTATCCATTTTAAACGACGCTTTATCATACGGTTTAAGGCCAAGTTCGCACACCAAGTCACTCGAAACAAAGGTCAACTGCGAACCAGGATCATGCTGACAATACACCAACTTCGATTTGCCAGTCATTGGATTCAAAACACGAGCAGCAGTAACGCGGTTAAAGGCTGCTTTAACATTTCCAATCTTAACATTACGCACAGGAACTCTGGCACCAGCATCATCTTTACCGACCGAATCCAGAGAATCACGTGACGTCACATAAAAATCATGCAGAAGAAAATAGTGTTTCCTATCGTTGGTAGGTCCACACATACGACAGTTGTTTGCATGATTACAGTCTCTAACCATATGCTGGCGCAAACAGTTCAAGCATTTTCCAGCTTTCACAATGACATCTCTCCGACGTTTAGGTGTCAAGCGCAAAAATTCTTTACAATTAGACAAAAAATGATATTCAACTTGACCACGTGACGAACAACAAAAACACGCCGGTATGTCACTATGTCTGGCCACACCGCCGCGCGGTGCGCCAACAGCAGTCGAGTACTGCGAACTCCCTGAAATCACATTATCATGGGGTTTTACCGACGTCTGCCTAACCGGACATGAAGGCAATTTTCCTTTGCCAAACTTTTTAAAATGCTGCGACTCACCAGAATCGCCCATTAGCATAATGCTAAAATCAGTCGACTTGCGCGTTTCCTCCCGTACTACAAAATCAAACAAACTCTGAAAGGTAGGTTCCTCAGTGCTACCATACTGATCACCTAAAAAGTCAAGATAACGCTGCTTAGCGTCAAACGGGAGTCGCTTAGCCAAATCCAAAACAAAACGTCCTTCTAATTTATCACGCTGACCATAAGCTTTCGCGTAAAGCAAACACTGCGACAATTCATCTTTAAACTCTTTCAAATCACTGGAAGAGATAGAAGTCAATTTGCTACCATAGCGATACTTTCTAATTTCTGGTTCTGCGAAAAGACCTCCACGAACTCCAAAACGTTGGGACAAGCGAGCTAACGACATTTCTATCCTGTCTTCCTCTGACAAGCCAGGAGTGTCAGAAACCAAATTAGCAATCGTTTGTGCAGCTGTTCTAACACAAGCTGCTTGCAACAAAGTCAAACGAGTTCCCTTAAAGGGCGAAGCTGCCATCAAGGCCATAACACGATTTTTAAAGAAGACAAATGGCATATTATTACCATCGTAACCAATCAAGGCCGCCTTATCGAAGAACGTCCTACTATTTTGGTATTCAAAAAAGCAATCCTGCTGTTGAGAACTCGATTTAGCGGGAGAAGACAAGCTATATCCCTTAAGGGGCTGAGTGGGCTCAGTCACATGCACAGCCCGATCACGATCCTCACACACGTTAAAATCAGGAGACGCGATACGCCTCTCACAACCACCCAAATTACGTGTAGCTGGGCGATCAAAAACTAGCGGCGCTGAAAACTGTGAAGGGGGCAAAGCATTACTGCTAATGGCGGCCCCGTGACCTGTACGCTCTGGGGGAGGAGTTCGGTTGTAATTTGCAGGCCTTGGCTCTACAGCCTTCGGAAGACCCTTAGCCGCGGCCCCGAGACCTCCTGAAACAGCTGGAAAACATGTGGATTGTACAGGTCCACTTACGGATTGAACAGGCGTCTGGAAAAGGTTAGGTAAATTAAACTGTGATTGATGTTCACTTCTGGAATGCCTAGAAGAGCCCTTCCTAGAGCTACGCCGGGAGCCCAACTCAGAACGATATTCAGCTAAAACTACCTCTTTACGTTGTTCGGCCCTCAACTGAGCGTCTTTGAGTGCGAACTCAGCAGCTCTAGCTTCGGCTCTCGCGGCGGCCTCAGCAGCTCTCGCTTCGGCCTCAGCTCTCGCGGCAGCCTCTGCTCGTGCGGCCTCAGCAGCTCTCGCGTCGGCCTCAGCTCTCGCGGCAGCCTCAGCTCGCATGGCTTCAGCAGCTCTCGCGTCGGCCTCAGCTCTCGCGGCAGCCTCAGCTCGTATGGCTTCAGCTCTTGCGATGGCCTCAGCAGCTCTTGCTTCGGCCTCAGCTTGGATCTGGAGCTCCTCTCGTCTTAACTGTAGGTTAATTTGTGCAACTATCCGTGACGACCTCTCAGACATCCTAGTGCTTACATTTGAGGCGCTATCCTCAGGATGTATGTCAGCATCCAACCTATCTGAGAACTCACTTTCTTTTTGTTCGAAGTTATTTTTTAACGAGTTAAATTCGGGATCTACCCTATCACGAAGTTCTGCCAAGATTGCAGAGTTAACAATTTTACTCAAAAGAGCATGGAAATGCCGTAATTCCTCTTCTAAAGTAGATAACTTAGATCTAAAAATTAACAGTTCCTGCTTATCACTCAAAGAACCTAGGGCTACAGAAAGTTTCCCAAGTTGAGTCAAAATATCCCGTCTAAGATGCCGGGCCTCTCGAACTGACTTAGCCTCATCGTTAATGGGTCCCTCCCCAGAATGGCCTGCCCGACCGCAAAGAACATCATCAGGCTTAAACTCAGTCGAGTCGACGGCGGTCGAGTCCCTGTCACCACCGAGTGTAGACATATTAAATGTTAGGGCTAAATTTAACAATTAAAAAATTAAGTTACACAAACACACAAAATTACAGTAGTGGTCACAGCGGTAAACCATAATCTCTTCGTGGGAAAATTGTAACGTAAGATTCCCAAATCCGTTCGTCTGCATGCAATGACCCAAAAATAAACACACTTTCGAAACGTCTATTCAAACAGTGTATTCCAGTAAAATTAGCCCGAGGCTATCGAAAATAGGTGTAACGCCTACACCTCTAAAAAAACTGTCACTACAATACAGATTAATTGGATAAAAGACGGAACCTTTGTCCAGCTAGCAAGCACTAAGCCAACAGTTAAATGTGCAGCCAACTTTCAAACAATCATTTTACGAATGACCAGAATAGATATCAATATCTCAAATTCACGTATGCAGTACTGTGACGCAATAAATGAAAGACAATTATGAAGTCATTCCAACAGGTGTTTAAGCTGATGTAATATTTCCTGTTTAAACAGGCCCAAACAGGTCCAAACAGGTCTTATGAACGATGGTGCAATTTTGGCACATGCTTTAGGAATTTCCATGACGTAATATTCAGTAGACTTGAACGGTTTTTATATGACGTTTGATTTGGTGAAAATTGTCGGGAACATAGCGGCCCCTAGTTATGACAGTCTGACATGGCATAACTAAAAAGAAATGACGACAATTGTGAGCCAATGAATAAAAACACATGATACACAAATTGTTTGAATCACTCACGTTTAAGTTAATACGCAAATACAAAGGGCATGCAAAGAATGAACAGCAATAAGAATAAACACGACGATACATGAAATTGGTACCATAGGTACACGCTAAATGACGCTATATACAATAGTTGCGATAATAACCGACTGTTCCGGGCTCAGACAAGTATCGGCCACCGCAGACAAAACCAGGCTCAAACCCTAACACTTAGGTGTTCTTTACGGGGCGAGGCACGAAATATCCTTCAACACGTAGTCTACTTTTACTTTCCCCGTACTCTCATCATAGTTGCAGACGGCAACTTTGGCTCTACGAACCACAGGCTTCCCTTTCCTAATTTGTGGAACTACCTCATGCACCCTCCCAAGTTGATACTTCCCACGTTTACCAATGTCTTGGAGAGAACCTACCACTACAAGTTGACCAGGCTCCAAATTCTCGGCCATTTTTAGCCATTTTTTCCGGCCCTGAAGACCTGGCAAGTAAAAATCGATACATTTATTCCAAAACTGCTGAGAAAGTGACAAATTGAACCGATAATCCCTTCTTAATTGGTCACGATCATGTGGTTGCCCAACAGCACAGTATGGGTCTAAGTATGGGGTCAAAAGTGAGGCAGGGGTGATGACAGTAAAATCCCTAGGGTCGTCACTCAAAGGTACCAAAGGGCGTTCGTTCACGATCCGAACGGCACTACCTGTGTACGTAAGCAGTTCAATAAAACTGGGCTTACGTATTGAAGAGTCCAAAATGTGAAAAAAGTATTTGGTCACATCAGCCATGAAACCAAATCTTTCAAGCCGAAATCTAGCCAAGACATCTGCCAGAGGGTTTAACAAGTCAGACAATTCAGGACAAGAAGACATTACATCATTTACACAAGTTCCTCGGAATTCAGATTGTTTTAAAGCCTTCTTCTTTAAATCAGCAGCTCTATCTGACGCCAACACAAAATTGTTAGGTAAATCAATATCTTCCTTCAACGGAACAGGTATCTCAAATCGACCATCTTTCAACTCAATATTCGGTTCGACAAGTTCTCTAGCCAAAATATCATTGCGAGACAATTCACAGGTTTCATTTTGCAAAGTCAAATCCTGAATGACTTTATTCAGGTCTGCTATTTCCATATCACGAGACTCAATTTTACGCTGAAAGCCAGAGATGACATCCGACTCTGAAGACGTCTGCACTCTGCACACTTTAGCAACGCTTTCAACTAAGGGTGACTTTCCACCACAAGCCAACCAACCGAGAGGAGTGAGCAAAGCATGCGGTTCACTACGATTGTCACCAACACGCTCTTCTTTTGCCCACATCAAGTAAGCGTTGTCATTGCCAATCAGTACATCTACAGTACTACAATCATTCAAATGAAACATATTCACGTCATGAAAATGACGGAAACCACTTAAATCTTGTTTATGGGGTAAAGTTTTAACATCGTCAGCCCAAGCTGGGTTAACCACCGAGGTTATATCACAAAACAGTTCATCAGTCTCTAACGACTGGATGTTGAGTTTAACAAGGTCAGCACAAGTAGGTTTCTGACCAGCCAGAGTATCCATTTTAAACGACGCTTTATCATACGGTTTAAGACCAAGTTCGCACACCAAGTCACTCGAAACAAAGGTCAACTGCGAACCAGGATCATGCTGACAATACACCAACTTCGATTTGCCAGTCATTGGATTCAAAACACGAGCAGCAGTAACGCGGTTAAAGGCTGCTTTAACATTTCCAATCTTAACATTACGCACAGGAACTCTGGCACCAGCATCATCTTTACCGACCGAATCCAGAGAATCACGTGACGTCACATAAAAATCATGCAGAAGAAAATAGTGTTTCCTATCGTTGGTAGGTCCACACTTACGACAGTTATTTGCATGATTACAGTCTCTAACCATATGCTGGCGCAAACAATTCAAGCATTTGCCAGCTTTCACAATGACATCTCTCCGATCTTTAGGTGTCAAGCGCAAAAATTCTTTACAATTAGACAAAAAATGATATTCAACTTGACCACGTGACGAACAACAAAAACATGCCGGTATGTCACTACGTCTGGCCACACCGCCGCGCGGTGCGCCAACAGCAGTCGAGTACTGCGAACTCCCTGAAATCACATTATCATGGGGTTTTACCGACGTCTGCCTAACCGGACATGAAGGCAATTTTCCTTTGCCAAACTTTTTAAAATGCTGCGACTCACCAGAATCGCCCATTAGCATAATGCTAAAATCAGTCGACTTGCGCGTTTCCTCCCGTACTACAAAATCAAACAAACTCTGAAAGGTAGGTTCCTCAGTGCTACCATACTGATCACCTAAAAAGTCAAGATAACGCTGCTTAGCGTCAAACGGGAGTCGCTTAGCCAAATCCAAAACAAAACGTCCTTCTAATTTATCACGCTGACCATAAGCTTTCGCGTAAAGCAAACACTGCGACAATTCATCTTTAAACTCTTTCAAATCACTGGAAGAGATAGAAGTCAATTTGCTACCATAGCGATACTTTCTAATTTCTGGTTCTGCGAAAAGACCTCCACGAACCCCAAAACGTTGGGACAAGCGAGCTAACGACATTTCTATCCTGTCTTCCTCTGACAAGCCAGGAGTGTCAGAAACCAAATTAGCAATCGTTTGTGCAGCTGTTCTAACACAAGCTGCTTGCAACAAAGTCAAACGAGTTCCCTTAAAGGGCGAAGCTGCCATCAAGGCCATAACACGATTTTTAAAGAAGACAAATGGCATATTATTACCATCGTAACCAATCAAGGCCGCCTTATCGAAGAACGTCCTACTATTTTGGTATTCAAAAAAGCAATCCTGTTGTTGAGAACTCGATTTAGCGGGAGAAGACAAGCTATATCCCTTAAGGGGCTGAGTGGGCTCAGTCACATGCACAGCCCGATCACGATCCTCAAACACGTTAAAATCAGGAGACACGATACGCCTCTCACAACCACCCAAATTACGTGTAGCTGGGCGATCAGCAACTAGCGGCGCAGAAAACTTTGAAGGGGGCAAAGCATTACTGCTAATGGCGGCCCCGTGACCTGTACGCTCTGGGGGAGGAGATCGGTTATAGTTCACAGACCTTGGCTCTACAGCCTTCGGAAGACCCTTAGCCGCGGCCCCGAGACCTCCTGAAACAGCTGGAAAACATGTGGATTGTACAGGTCCACTTAAGGAATTGAACAGGCGTGTGGAAAAGGTTAGGTAAATTAAACTGTGATTGATGTTCACTTCTGGAATGCCTAGAAGAGCCCTTCCTAGAGCTACGCCGGGAGCCCAACTCAGAACGATATTCAGCTAAAACTACCTCTTTACGTTGTTCGGCCCTCAACTGAGCGTCTTTGAGTGCGAACTCAGCAGCTCTAGCTTCGGCTCTCGCGGCGGCCTCAGCAGCTCTCGCTTCGGCCTCAGCAGCTCTCGCGTCGGCCTCAGCTCTCGCGGCAGCCTCAGCTCGTATGGCCTCAGCTCGTATGGCCTCAGCTCGTATGGCCTCAGCTCTTGCGGCAGCCTCTGCTCGTGCGGCAGCCTCAGCTCGTATGGCTTCAGCTCTTGCGATGGCCTCAGCAGCTCTTGCTTCGGCCTCAGCTTGGATCTGGAGCTCCTCTCGTCTTAAATGTAGGTTAATTTGTGCAACTATCCGTGACGAGCTCTCAGACATCCTAGTGCTTACATTTGAGGCGCTATCCTCAGGATGTATGTCAGCATCCAACCTATCTGAGAACTCACTTTCTTTTTGTTCGAAGTTATTTTTTAACGAGTTAAATTCGGGATCTACCCTATCACGAAGTTCTGCCAAGATTGCAGAGTTAACAATTTTACTCAAAAGAGCATGGAAATGCCGTAATTCCTCTTCTAAAGTAGATAACTTAGATCTAAAAATTAACAGTTCCTGCTTATCACTCAAAGAACCTAGGGCTACAGAAAGTTTCCCAAGTTGAGTCAAAATATCCCGTCTAAGATGCCGGGCCTCTCGAACTGACTTAGCCTCATCGTTAATGGGTCCCTCCCCAGAATGGCCTGCCCGACCGCAAAGAACATCATCAGGCTTAAACTCAGTCGAGTCGACGGCGGTCGAGTCCCTGTCACCACCGAGTGTAGACATATTAAATGTTAGGGCTAAATTTAACAATTAAAAAATTAAGTTACACAAACACACAAAATTACAGTAGTGGTCACAGCGGTAAACCATAATCTCTTCGTGGGAAAATTGTAACGTAAGATTCCCAAATCCGTTCGTCTGCATGCAATGACCCAAAAATAAACACACTTTCGAAACGTCTATTCAAACAGTGTATTCCAGTAAAATTAGCCCGAGGCTATCGAAAATAGGTGTAACGCCTACACCTCTAAAAAAACTGTCACTACAATACAGATTAATTGGATAAAAGACGGAACCTTTGTCCAGCTAGCAAGCACTAAGCCAACAGTTAAATGTGCAGCCAACTTTCAAACAATCATTTTACGAATGACCAGAATAGATATCAATATCTCAAATTCACGTATGCAGTACTGTGACGCAATAAATGAAAGACAATTATGAAGTCATTCCAACAGGTGTTTAAGCTGATGTAATATTTCCTGTTTAAACAGGCCCAAACAGGTCCAAACAGGTCTTATGAACGATGGTGCAATTTTGGCACATGCTTTAGGAATTTCCATGACGTAATATTCAGTAGACTTGAACGGTTTTTATATGACGTTTGATTTGGTGAAAATTGTCGGGAACATAGCGGCCCCTAGTTATGACAGTCTGACATGGCATAACTAAAAAGAAATGACGACAATTGTGAGCCAATGAATAAAAACACATGATACACAAATTGTTTGAATCACTCACGTTTAAGTTAATACGCAAATACAAAGGGCATGCAAAGAATGAACAGCAATAAGAATAAACACGACGATACATGAAATTGGTACCATAGGTACACGCTAAATGACGCTATATACAATAGTTGCGATAATAACCGACTGTTCCGGGCTCAGACAAGTATCGGCCACCGCAGACAAAACCAGGCTCAAACCCTAACACTTAGGTGTTCTTTACGGGGCGAGGCACGAAATATCCTTCAACACGTAGTCTACTTTTACTTTCCCCGTACTCTCATCATAGTTGCAGACGGCAACTTTGGCTCTACGAACCACAGGCTTCCCTTTCCTAATTTGTGGAACTACCTCATGCACCCTCCCAAGTTGATACTTCCCACGTTTACCAATGTCTTGGAGAGAACCTACCACTACAAGTTGACCAGGCTCCAAATTCTCGGCCATTTTTAGCCATTTTTTCCGGCCCTGAAGACCTGGCAAGTAAAAATCGATACATTTATTCCAAAACTGCTGAGAAAGTGACAAATTGAACCGATAATCCCTTCTTAATTGGTCACGATCATGTGGTTGCCCAACAGCACAGTATGGGTCTAAGTATGGGGTCAAAAGTGAGGCAGGGGTGATGACAGTAAAATCCCTAGGGTCGTCACTCAAAGGTACCAAAGGGCGTTCGTTCACGATCCGAACGGCACTACCTGTGTACGTAAGCAGTTCAATAAAACTGGGCTTACGTATTGAAGAGTCCAAAATGTGAAAAAAGTATTTGGTCACATCAGCCATGAAACCAAATCTTTCAAGCCGAAATCTAGCCAAGACATCTGCCAGAGGGTTTAACAAGTCAGACAATTCAGGACAAGAAGACATTACATCATTTACACAAGTTCCTCGGAATTCAGATTGTTTTAAAGCCTTCTTCTTTAAATCAGCAGCTCTATCTGACGCCAACACAAAATTGTTAGGTAAATCAATATCTTCCTTCAACGGAACAGGTATCTCAAATCGACCATCTTTCAACTCAATATTCGGTTCGACAAGTTCTCTAGCCAAAATATCATTGCGAGACAATTCACAGGTTTCATTTTGCAAAGTCAAATCCTGAATGACTTTATTCAGGTCTGCTATTTCCATATCACGAGACTCAATTTTACGCTGAAAGCCAGAGATGACATCCGACTCTGAAGACGTCTGCACTCTGCACACTTTAGCAACGCTTTCAACTAAGGGTGACTTTCCACCACAAGCCAACCAACCGAGAGGAGTGAGCAAAGCATGCGGTTCACTACGATTGTCACCAACACGCTCTTCTTTTGCCCACATCAAGTAAGCGTTGTCATTGCCAATCAGTACATCTACAGTACTACAATCATTCAAATGAAACATATTCACGTCATGAAAATGACGGAAACCACTTAAATCTTGTTTATGGGGTAAAGTTTTAACATCGTCAGCCCAAGCTGGGTTAACCACCGAGGTTATATCACAAAACAGTTCATCAGTCTCTAACGACTGGATGTTGAGTTTAACAAGGTCAGCACAAGTAGGTTTCTGACCAGCCAGAGTATCCATTTTAAACGACGCTTTATCATACGGTTTAAGACCAAGTTCGCACACCAAGTCACTCGAAACAAAGGTCAACTGCGAACCAGGATCATGCTGACAATACACCAACTTCGATTTGCCAGTCATTGGATTCAAAACACGAGCAGCAGTAACGCGGTTAAAGGCTGCTTTAACATTTCCAATCTTAACATTACGCACAGGAACTCTGGCACCAGCATCATCTTTACCGACCGAATCCAGAGAATCACGTGACGTCACATAAAAATCATGCAGAAGAAAATAGTGTTTCCTATCGTTGGTAGGTCCACACTTACGACAGTTATTTGCATGATTACAGTCTCTAACCATATGCTGGCGCAAACAATTCAAGCATTTGCCAGCTTTCACAATGACATCTCTCCGATCTTTAGGTGTCAAGCGCAAAAATTCTTTACAATTAGACAAAAAATGATATTCAACTTGACCACGTGACGAACAACAAAAACATGCCGGTATGTCACTACGTCTGGCCACACCGCCGCGCGGTGCGCCAACAGCAGTCGAGTACTGCGAACTCCCTGAAATCACATTATCATGGGGTTTTACCGACGTCTGCCTAACCGGACATGAAGGCAATTTTCCTTTGCCAAACTTTTTAAAATGCTGCGACTCACCAGAATCGCCCATTAGCATAATGCTAAAATCAGTCGACTTGCGCGTTTCCTCCCGTACTACAAAATCAAACAAACTCTGAAAGGTAGGTTCCTCAGTGCTACCATACTGATCACCTAAAAAGTCAAGATAACGCTGCTTAGCGTCAAACGGGAGTCGCTTAGCCAAATCCAAAACAAAACGTCCTTCTAATTTATCACGCTGACCATAAGCTTTCGCGTAAAGCAAACACTGCGACAATTCATCTTTAAACTCTTTCAAATCACTGGAAGAGATAGAAGTCAATTTGCTACCATAGCGATACTTTCTAATTTCTGGTTCTGCGAAAAGACCTCCACGAACCCCAAAACGTTGGGACAAGCGAGCTAACGACATTTCTATCCTGTCTTCCTCTGACAAGCCAGGAGTGTCAGAAACCAAATTAGCAATCGTTTGTGCAGCTGTTCTAACACAAGCTGCTTGCAACAAAGTCAAACGAGTTCCCTTAAAGGGCGAAGCTGCCATCAAGGCCATAACACGATTTTTAAAGAAGACAAATGGCATATTATTACCATCGTAACCAATCAAGGCCGCCTTATCGAAGAACGTCCTACTATTTTGGTATTCAAAAAAGCAATCCTGTTGTTGAGAACTCGATTTAGCGGGAGAAGACAAGCTATATCCCTTAAGGGGCTGAGTGGGCTCAGTCACATGCACAGCCCGATCACGATCCTCAAACACGTTAAAATCAGGAGACACGATACGCCTCTCACAACCACCCAAATTACGTGTAGCTGGGCGATCAGCAACTAGCGGCGCAGAAAACTTTGAAGGGGGCAAAGCATTACTGCTAATGGCGGCCCCGTGACCTGTACGCTCTGGGGGAGGAGATCGGTTATAGTTCACAGACCTTGGCTCTACAGCCTTCGGAAGACCCTTAGCCGCGGCCCCGAGACCTCCTGAAACAGCTGGAAAACATGTGGATTGTACAGGTCCACTTAAGGAATTGAACAGGCGTGTGGAAAAGGTTAGGTAAATTAAACTGTGATTGATGTTCACTTCTGGAATGCCTAGAAGAGCCCTTCCTAGAGCTACGCCGGGAGCCCAACTCAGAACGATATTCAGCTAAAACTACCTCTTTACGTTGTTCGGCCCTCAACTGAGCGTCTTTGAGTGCGAACTCAGCAGCTCTAGCTTCGGCTCTCGCGGCGGCCTCAGCAGCTCTCGCTTCGGCCTCAGCAGCTCTCGCGTCGGCCTCAGCTCTCGCGGCAGCCTCAGCTCGTATGGCCTCAGCTCGTATGGCCTCAGCTCGTATGGCCT
>NC_137479.1:33244107-33246607 GCF_918807975.1 Aplidium turbinatum | reverse complement strand
CGGGCGACGGCCTCGATCAGGGGGACTCGGGCCGGCCGGCGCTCGCCCGCGCGCCCGGGTCTGTACGCCACAGGTCGGACCGCTCCGAAAGCGGCCAGATTCGGCGCTGGGCTCGACGGTCCCGCTTCACTCGCCGTTACTGAGGGAATCCTCGTTAGTTTCTTTTCCTCCGCTTAGTAATATGCTTAAATTCGGCGGGTGCTCTCGTCCGACCTCAGGTCGCGTTTCTTTCCTTTTTCCTGGCCGAGCGGCGCCGCTTCGCGCTTTCTCGTCCGTGATCGGCGCCGCGGCAGCGCGCGCTCGGCCTCGCTTTGACGGGACGGCGGCGTTCGGTCGCCGACCCGCACCAGGGCGTCTACTGCTGGGCACGTTCGTTCGGTGAGACCCTGAGGCGGGCGCGGTCAAGGGATTAACCCGAGGCCGCAATTCGCGTTCGGATCGTCGACGCTCAATGTGTTCTGCAATTCACATCAATTCTCGCAGCTGGCTGCGTCCTTCATCGACTCGCGAGCCGAGTGATCCACCGCCAGGAGCGATAGCTCTGCTTTCTTTTTCCGAAGTCGCTCGTTTCGTAGCTGTGTGCAGTCGCCGGTCGAGCGGTCGTCCCCCGACGCTTCGAGCCCCGTTCCGGGGCACTCGAGCCGCGCTTTCGTCGCTCCGGTGCTCGCCGGGCCTGCGCCGTCTCCAGGACGGGCCGACCGAGGCTCAAAACGTTCCTTCGAAGAGGTTCAGGTAATGATCCTTCCGCAGGTTCACCTACGGAAACCTTGTTACGACTTTTACTTCCTCTAAGCGATCAAGTTCGATCGTCTTCTCGACGAGCCGCCGACCCGCGAAGGCCGGCGCCAAGCCGATGCGAGGACCTCACTAAAACGCTCGATCGGTAGTAGCGACGGGCGGTGTGTACAAAGGGCAGGGACGTAATCGACGCGAGCTGATGACTCGCGCCTACTGGGAATTCCTCGTTCGAGGGAAACAATTGCAATTCCCTATCCCGAGCACGGTCGGGGTTGCCGGATTTCCCGGCCCTTTCGAGCCGGGATCTCGAGCGAAGAGGCTCCGGCTGATCCGACCAGTGTAGCGCGCGTGCGGCCCCGAACATCTAAGGGCATCACAGACCTGTTATTGCTCAATCTCGTGCGGCTGAACGCCGCCTGTCCCTCTAAGAACGCCGGCAGACGCTCCTTCGTGGCGGCGCCCCGTGAAGGGCGTCGCCGGTCAGCGAGCGGCCGGGTATTTAGCAGGTCAGAGTCTCGTTCGTTATCGGAATTAACCAGACAAATCGATCCACCAACTAAGAACGGCCATGCACCACCACCCACGGAATCGAGAAAGAGCTCTCGATCTGTCAATCCTCGCCGTGTCCGGGCCGGGTGAGTTTCCCCGTGTTGAGTCAAATTAAGCCGCAGGCTCCACTCCTGGTGGTGCCCTTCCGTCAATTCCTTTAAGTTTCAGCTTTGCGACCATACTTCCCCCGGAACCCAGAAGCTCTGGTTTCCCTCGACCGGTCCGCCGCCGCCTCGACTCGAAGCTGCAGGCAGGCGGCGGCCCGGGGCCGGCATCGTTTACGGTCGGAACTAGGACGGTATCTGATCGTCTTCGAACCTCCGACTTTCGCTCTTGATTAAGGAAAACGTCCTCGGCAGACGCCTTCGCCTCGGTCCGTCTCGCGCCGATCCAAGAATTTCACCTCTAACGGCGCGGTACGAATGCCCCCGTCCGTCCCTCTCGATCATTGCCTCTCGTCTCGTCGTTTGCCGGCGGTCGAGGGAGGGGCCCTCTTCCGCTATTCCGTGCGTCGTTATCCGGGCCGCGTGCGGGCCTGCTTTGAACACTCTAATTTTTTCAAAGTAAAACCGGCGCCGGGCGCGCGCGCCGTCCGGTCAAGGAAAGCGCGGCCCGGCGGCCGAAAGCGCGGCGGCCGGCCGTGCGCGACCGCGAGGTCGGACGGCCGGGCGACGCCGGCGCCAATTCCAACTACGAGCTTTTTAACCGCAACAACTTAAGCGTACACTTTTGGAGCTGGAATTACCGCGGCTGCTGGCACCAGACTTGCCCTCCAATCGATACTCGCGCGCCCGGGCGCCGCCGGCGAGCGACGACGCGCCGAGCGTCCGCACTGCTTTGCGATGTGCTCATTCCGATTGCGGGCGCTCGTTCAGAGTCCCGCATCGTTATTTTTCGTCACTACCTCCCCGCGTCGGGAATGGGTAATTTGCGCGCCTGCTGCCTTCCTTGGAAGTGGTAGCCGTTTCTCGGGCTCCCTCTCCGGAACCGAACCCTGATTCCCCGTCACCCGTCACCACCGCGGTAGGCCGAGACCGTACCGACTCGAGTTGATAGGGCAGACACTCGAATGATCCGTCGCCTTCGACTTGGAAGCGCGCGATCCGCTCAGTTATCCAGAGTCACCACGGGGACCGGCCGCGCGCCGCGAACGACGACACGACCGGGCCGGCGAGGTCTGATAAATGCGCGCCTTCGCCGGCAGCGTTGCCGC
>NC_137479.1:33231607-33234107 GCF_918807975.1 Aplidium turbinatum | reverse complement strand
GACGCCTGCCGCCGCGCCCTCCTACTCTCGATCTCGCGTCGTGCGCGCCCGATCGAGGCGGGGCATAGGCCCGACGCTCGAGCGCCATCCATTTTCAGGGCCGATCGATTCGGCAGGTGGGTTGTTACACACTCCTTGGCGGTTTCCGACTTCCATGGCCACCGTCCTGCTGTCTGGATCGACCGACACCTTTCGTGGGCTCTGATGAGCGTCGCGTCGGGCGCCTTAGCACCGCGTTCGGTTCATCCCGCATCGCCAGTCCTGCTTACCAAGAGCGGCCCACTCGGCGCCCTTCGATTCAAATAGTTTTCCGGTCGGTTCAAAGCGAGCAACCGCCGGTTCTTACCGATTTAAAGTTTGAGAATAGGTCGAGGCCGTTTCGGCCCCGGATTCCTCTAGTCATTCGCTTTACCAGATAAAACTCTTGGCCGGGCGCCGGCTATCCTGAGGGAAACTTCGGAGGGAACCAGCTACTAGACGGTTCGATTAGTCTTTCGCCCCTACGCCCAGGTCGGACGATCGATTTGCACGTCAGAATCGCTACGGCCCTCCACCAGAGTTTCCTCCGGCTTCGGCCTGCCCAGGCGTAGTTCACCATCTTTCGGGTCCCGACGACCGTGCTCTTGCCGGAGCCGGCCCTTTCAGGGCGCGGCCCCGCCGGCGGTGCTCCCGTCGCCCCGGGAGGCGGCGGGATCCCGCCTCGCGGCGCCTCTGCAAGCAGGACGCCGCTTCGTCTTCGCTGCGCCCGCGGGTTTCGCGTCTTCCCCGCGGCTCGCACGGGCGTCAGACTCCTCGGTCCGTGTTTCAAGACGGGTCGCGCGGGCGACCTCGCGCTGCCGCGGACCCCGGGCGCCTGTCGATCCCTCGCCGGCCGGACGGCGGGCGTCGCTCGGCGCGACCGCTGAGGACAGCGGCCGGCCGGCGGCTCGGAGCCGAGCCGGCGTAGGGTCGGCCCCCCTCGAAGGGGGGGTCGGCGCGGCGATCCTCCTCGCTCCCGGGACGGGCCCGGTCGGCGCCGCCGCGAACCCCGCGAGGGGGCCCGCTGCGTTCGGCGCCGCCTCCGGCCGCCCCGGAAGCGGTCGCGGCCCGCCGCCCGGCGCAGTGCGCTCGGCCGTCTTCGCAGTCGGCCGAGCTGAAGCGCCGGACGGCCTCGCAGGGCCCGCGCGTTTGCCTCCGGACGGTTTCACGTACTGTTTAACTCTCTCTTCAGAGTGCTTTTCAACTTTCCCTCGCGGTACTTGTTCGCTGTCGGTCTCGCGACCGTATTCAGCCTTAGATGGAGTCTACCACCCGCTTCGGGCTGCATTCCCAAACAACCCGACTCCGAGACCGTTCGGGCGTGGGCGCGCGCCGTCCGACCGCCACGGGCCTGACACCCTCCGCGGGCGACGGCCTCGATCAGGGGGACTCGGGCCGGCCGGCGCTCGCCCGCGCGCCCGGGTCTGTACGCCACAGGTCGGACCGCTCCGAAAGCGGCCAGATTCGGCGCTGGGCTCGACGGTCCCGCTTCACTCGCCGTTACTGAGGGAATCCTCGTTAGTTTCTTTTCCTCCGCTTAGTAATATGCTTAAATTCGGCGGGTGCTCTCGTCCGACCTCAGGTCGCGTTTCTTTCCTTTTTCCTGGCCGAGCGGCGCCGCTTCGCGCTTTCTCGTCCGTGATCGGCGCCGCGGCAGCGCGCGCTCGGCCTCGCTTTGACGGGACGGCGGCGTTCGGTCGCCGACCCGCACCAGGGCGTCTACTGCTAGGCACGTTCGTTCGGTGGGACCCTGAGGCGGGCGCGGTCAAGGGATTAACCCGAGGCCGCAATTCGCGTTCGGATCGTCGACGCTCAATGTGTTCTGCAATTCACATCAATTCTCGCAGCTGGCTGCGTCCTTCATCGACTCGCGAGCCGAGTGATCCACCGCCAGGAGCGATAGCTCTGCTTTCTTTTTCCGAAGTCGCTCGTCTCGTAGCTGTGTGCAGTCGCCGGTCGAGCGGTCGTCCCCCGACGCTTCGAGCCCCGTTCCGGGGCACTCGAGCCGCGCTTTCGTCGCTCCGGTGCTCGCCGGGCCTGCGCCGTCTCCAGGACGGGCCGACCGAGGCTCAAAACGTTCCTTCGAAGAGGTTCAGGTAATGATCCTTCCGCAGGTTCACCTACGGAAACCTTGTTACGACTTTTACTTCCTCTAAGCGATCAAGTTCGATCGTCTTCTCGACGAGCCGCCGACCCGCGAAGGCCGGCGCCAAGCCGATACGAGGACCTCACTAAAACGCTCGATCGGTAGTAGCGACGGGCGGTGTGTACAAAGGGCAGGGACGTAATCGACGCGAGCTGATGACTCGCGCCTACTGGGAATTCCTCGTTCGAGGGAAACAATTGCAATTCCCTATCCCGAGCACGGTCGGGGTTGCCGGATTTCCCGGCCCTTTCGAGCCGGGATCTCGAGCGAAGAGGCTCCGGCTGATCCGACCAGTGTAGCGCGCGTGCGGCCCCGAACATCTAAGGGCATCACAGA
>NC_137479.1:33224107-33226607 GCF_918807975.1 Aplidium turbinatum | reverse complement strand
ACCAGAGTTTCCTCCGGCTTCGGCCTGCCCAGGCGTAGTTCACCATCTTTCGGGTCCCGACGACCGTGCTCTTGCCGAAGCCGGCCCTTTCAGGGCGCGGCCCCGCCGGCGGTGCTCCCGTCGCCCCGGGAGGCGGCGGGATCCCGCCTCGCGGCGCCTCTGCAAGCAGGACGCCGCTTCGTCTTCGCTGCGCCCGCGGGTTTCGCGTCTTCCCCGCGGCTCGCACGGGCGTCAGACTCCTCGGTCCGTGTTTCAAGACGGGTCGCGCGGGCGACCTCGCGCTGCCGCGGACCCCGGGCGCCTGTCGATCCCTCGCCGACCGGACGGCGGGCGTCGCTCGGCGCGACCGCTGAGGACAGCGGCCGGCCGGCGGCCCGGAGCCGAGCCGGCGCAGGGTCGGCCCCCCTCGAGAGAGGGGTCGGCGCGGCGATCCTCCTCGCTCCCGGGACGGGCCCGGTCGGCGCCGCCGCGAACCCCGCAAGGGGGCCCGCTGCGTTCGGCGCCGCCTCCGGCCGCCCCGGAAGCGGTCGCGGCCCGCCGCCCGGCGCAGTGCGCTCGGCCGTCTTCGCAGGCGGCCGAGCTGAAGCGCCGGACGGCCTCGCAGGGCCCGCGCGTTTGCCTCCGGACGGTTTCACGTACTGTTTAACTCTCTCTTCAGAGTGCTTTTCAACTTTCCCTCGCGGTACTTGTTCGCTGTCGGTCTCGCGACCGTATTCAGCCTTAGATGGAGTCTACCACCCGCTTCGGGCTGCATTCCCAAACAACCCGACTCCGAGACCGCTCGGGCGTGGGCGCGCGCCGTCCGACCGCCACGGGCCTGACACCCTCCGCGGGCGACGGCCTCGATCAGGGGGACTCGGGCCGGCCGGCGCTCGCCCGCGCGCCCGGGTCTGTACGCCACAGGTCGGACCGCTCCGAAAGCGGCCAGATTCGGCGCTGGGCTCGACGGTCCCGCTTCACTCGCCGTTACTGAGGGAATCCTCGTTAGTTTCTTTTCCTCCGCTTAGTAATATGCTTAAATTCGGCGGGTGCTCTCGTCCGACCTCAGGTCGCGTTTTTTTCCTTTTTCCTGGCCGAGCGGCGCCGCTTCGCGCTTTCTCGTCCGTGATCGGCGCCGCGGCAGCGCGCGCTCGGCCTCTCTTTGACGGGACGGCGGCGTTCGGTCGCCGACCCGCACATGGGCGTCCGGGGAGCACGTTTGTTCGGTGAGACCCTGAGGCGGGCGCGGTCAAGGGATTAACCCGAGGCCGCAATTCGCGTTCGGATCGTCGACGCTCAATGTGTTCTGCAATTCACATCAATTCTCGCAGCTGGCTGCGTCCTTCATCGACTCGCGAGCCGAGTGATCCACCGCCAGGAGCGATAGCTCTGCTTTTTTTCCGAAGTCGCTCGTTTCGTAGCTTGGACGTCGCCGGTCGAGCGGTCGGCCTCCGACGCTTCGAGCCCCGTTCCGGGGCACTCGAGCCGCGCTTTCGTCGCTCCGGTGCTCGCCGGGCCTGCGCCGTCTCCAGGACGGGCCGACCGAGGCTCAAAACGTTCCTTCGAAGAGGTGTTCAGGTAATGATCCTTCCGCAGGTTCACCTACGGAAACCTTGTTACGACTTTTACTTCCTCTAAGCGATCAAGTTCGATCGTCTTCTCGACGAGCCGCCGACCCGCGAAGGCCGGCGCCAAGCCGATGCGAGGACCTCACTAAAACGCTCGATCGGTAGTAGCGACGGGCGGTGTGTACAAAGGGCAGGGACGTAATCGACGCGAGCTGATGACTCGCGCCTACTGGGAATTCCTCGTTCGAGGGAAACAATTGCAATTCCCTATCCCGAGCACGGTCGGGGTTGCCGGATTTCCCGGCCCTTTCGAGCCGGGATCTCGAGCGAAGAGGCTCCGGCTGATCCGACCAGTGTAGCGCGCGTGCGGCCCCGAACATCTAAGGGCATCACAGACCTGTTATTGCTCAATCTCGTGCGGCTGAACGCCGCCTGTCCCTCTAAGAACGCCGGCGGACGCTCCTTCGTGGCGGCGCCCCGTGAAGGGCGTCGCCGGTCAGCGAGCGGCCGGGTATTTAGCAGGTCAGAGTCTCGTTCGTTATCGGAATTAACCAGACAAATCGATCCACCAACTAAGAACGGCCATGCACCACCACCCACGGAATCGAGAAAGAGCTCTCGATCTGTCAATCCTCGCCGTGTCCGGGCCGGGTGAGTTTCCCCGTGTTGAGTCAAATTAAGCCGCAGGCTCCACTCCTGGTGGTGCCCTTCCGTCAATTCCTTTAAGTTTCAGCTTTGCGACCATACTTCCCCCGGAACCCAGAAGCTCTGGTTTCCCTCGACCGGTCCGCCGCCGCCTCGACTCGAAGCTGCAGGCAGGCGGCGGCCCGGGGCCGGCATCGTTTACGGTCGGAACTAGGACGGTATCTGATCGTCTTCGAACCTCCGACTTTCGCTCTTGATTAAGGAAAACGTCCTCGGCAGACGCCTTCGCCTCGGTCCGTCTCGCGCCG
>NC_137479.1:33216607-33219107 GCF_918807975.1 Aplidium turbinatum | reverse complement strand
GCCGTCTTCGCAGGCGGCCGAGCTGAAGCGCCGGACGGCCTCGCAGGGCCCGCGCGTTTGCCTCCGGACGGTTTCACGTACTGTTTAACTCTCTCTTCAGAGTGCTTTTCAACTTTCCCTCGCGGTACTTGTTCGCTGTCGGTCTCGCGACCGTATTCAGCCTTAGATGGAGTCTACCACCCGCTTCGGGCTGCATTCCCAAACAACCCGACTCCGAGACCGCTCGGGCGTGGGCGCGCGCCGTCCGACCGCCACGGGCCTGACACCCTCCGCGGGCGACGGCCTCGATCAGGGGGACTCGGGCCGGCCGGCGCTCGCCCGCGCGCCCGGGTCTGTACGCCACAGGTCGGACCGCTCCGAAAGCGGCCAGATTCGGCGCTGGGCTCGACGGTCCCGCTTCACTCGCCGTTACTGAGGGAATCCTCGTTAGTTTCTTTTCCTCCGCTTAGTAATATGCTTAAATTCGGCGGGTGCTCTCGTCCGACCTCAGGTCGCGTTTTTTTCCTTTTTCCTGGCCGAGCGGCGCCGCTTCGCGCTTTCTCGTCCGTGATCGGCGCCGCGGCAGCGCGCGCTCGGCCTCTCTTTGACGGGACGGCGGCGTTCGGTCGCCGACCCGCACATGGGCGTCCGGGGAGCACGTTTGTTCGGTGAGACCCTGAGGCGGGCGCGGTCAAGGGATTAACCCGAGGCCGCAATTCGCGTTCGGATCGTCGACGCTCAATGTGTTCTGCAATTCACATCAATTCTCGCAGCTGGCTGCGTCCTTCATCGACTCGCGAGCCGAGTGATCCACCGCCAGGAGCGATAGCTCTGCTTTTTTTCCGAAGTCGCTCGTTTCGTAGCTTGGACGTCGCCGGTCGAGCGGTCGGCCTCCGACGCTTCGAGCCCCGTTCCGGGGCACTCGAGCCGCGCTTTCGTCGCTCCGGTGCTCGCCGGGCCTGCGCCGTCTCCAGGACGGGCCGACCGAGGCTCAAAACGTTCCTTCGAAGAGGTGTTCAGGTAATGATCCTTCCGCAGGTTCACCTACGGAAACCTTGTTACGACTTTTACTTCCTCTAAGCGATCAAGTTCGATCGTCTTCTCGACGAGCCGCCGACCCGCGAAGGCCGGCGCCAAGCCGATGCGAGGACCTCACTAAAACGCTCGATCGGTAGTAGCGACGGGCGGTGTGTACAAAGGGCAGGGACGTAATCGACGCGAGCTGATGACTCGCGCCTACTGGGAATTCCTCGTTCGAGGGAAACAATTGCAATTCCCTATCCCGAGCACGGTCGGGGTTGCCGGATTTCCCGGCCCTTTCGAGCCGGGATCTCGAGCGAAGAGGCTCCGGCTGATCCGACCAGTGTAGCGCGCGTGCGGCCCCGAACATCTAAGGGCATCACAGACCTGTTATTGCTCAATCTCGTGCGGCTGAACGCCGCCTGTCCCTCTAAGAACGCCGGCGGACGCTCCTTCGTGGCGGCGCCCCGTGAAGGGCGTCGCCGGTCAGCGAGCGGCCGGGTATTTAGCAGGTCAGAGTCTCGTTCGTTATCGGAATTAACCAGACAAATCGATCCACCAACTAAGAACGGCCATGCACCACCACCCACGGAATCGAGAAAGAGCTCTCGATCTGTCAATCCTCGCCGTGTCCGGGCCGGGTGAGTTTCCCCGTGTTGAGTCAAATTAAGCCGCAGGCTCCACTCCTGGTGGTGCCCTTCCGTCAATTCCTTTAAGTTTCAGCTTTGCGACCATACTTCCCCCGGAACCCAGAAGCTCTGGTTTCCCTCGACCGGTCCGCCGCCGCCTCGACTCGAAGCTGCAGGCAGGCGGCGGCCCGGGGCCGGCATCGTTTACGGTCGGAACTAGGACGGTATCTGATCGTCTTCGAACCTCCGACTTTCGCTCTTGATTAAGGAAAACGTCCTCGGCAGACGCCTTCGCCTCGGTCCGTCTCGCGCCGATCCAAGAATTTCACCTCTAACGGCGCGGTACGAATGCCCCCGTCCGTCCCTCTCGATCATTGCCTCTCGTCTCGTCGTTTGCCGGCGGTCGAGGGAGGGGCCCTCTTCCGCTATTCCGTGCGTCGTTATCCGGGCCGCGTGCGGGCCTGCTTTGAACACTCTAATTTTTTCAAAGTAAAACCGGCGCCGGGCACGCGCGCCGTCCGGTCAAGGAAAGCGCGGCCCGGCGGCCGAAAGCGCGGCGGCCGGCCGTGCGCGACCGCGAGGTCGGACGGCCGGGCGACGCCGGCGCCAATTCCAACTACGAGCTTTTTAACCGCAACAACTTAAGCGTACACTTTTGGAGCTGGAATTACCGCGGCTGCTGGCACCAGACTTGCCCTCCAATCGATACTCGCGCGCCCGGGCGCCGCCGGCGAGCGACGACGCGCCGAACGTCCGCACTGCTTTGCGATGTGCTCATTCCGATTGCGGGCGCTCGTTCAGAGTCCCGCATCGTTATTTTTCGTCACTACCTCCCCGCGTCGGGAATGGGTAATTTGCGCGCCTGCTGCCTT
>NC_137479.1:33209107-33211607 GCF_918807975.1 Aplidium turbinatum | reverse complement strand
TCGGCGCCGCGGCAGCGCGCGCTCGGCCTCGCTTTGACGGGACGGCGGCGTTCGGTCGCCGACCCGCACATGTGCGTCCGTTCGGGGCACGTTCGTTCGGTGAGACCCTGAGGCGGGCGCGGTCAAGGGATTAACCCGAGGCCGCAATTCGCGTTCGGATCGTCGACGCTCAATGTGTTCTGCAATTCACATCAATTCTCGCAGCTGGCTGCGTCCTTCATCGACTCGCGAGCCGAGTGATCCACCGCCAGGAGCGATAGCTCTGCTTTCTTTTTCCGAAGTCGCTCGTCTCGTAGCTATGGCGTCGCCGGTCGAGCGGTCGGCCTCCGACGCTTCGAGCCCCGTTCCGGGGCACTCGAGCCGCGCTTTCGTCGCTCCGGTGCTCGCCGGGCCTGCGCCGTCTCAAGACGGGCCGACCGAGGCTCAAAACGTTCCTTCGAAGAGGTGTTCAGGTAATGATCCTTCCGCAGGTTCACCTACGGAAACCTTGTTACGACTTTTACTTCCTCTAAGCGATCAAGTTCGATCGTCTTCTCGACGAGCCGCCGACCCGCGAAGGCCGGCGCCAAGCCGATGCGAGGACCTCACTAAAACGCTCGATCGGTAGTAGCGACGGGCGGTGTGTACAAAGGGCAGGGACGTAATCGACGCGAGCTGATGACTCGCGCCTACTGGGAATTCCTCGTTCGAGGGAAACAATTGCAATTCCCTATCCCGAGCACGGTCGGGGTTGCCGGATTTCCCGGCCCTTTCGAGCCGGGATCTCGAGCGAAGAGGCTCCGGCTGATCCGACCAGTGTAGCGCGCGTGCGGCCCCGAACATCTAAGGGCATCACAGACCTGTTATTGCTCAATCTCGTGCGGCTGAACGCCGCCTGTCCCTCTAAGAACGCCGGCGGACGCTCCTTCGTGGCGGCGCCCCGTGAAGGGCGTCGCCGGTCAGCGAGCGGCCGGGTATTTAGCAGGTCAGAGTCTCGTTCGTTATCGGAATTAACCAGACAAATCGATCCACCAACTAAGAACGGCCATGCACCACCACCCACGGAATCGAGAAAGAGCTCTCGATCTGTCAATCCTCGCCGTGTCCGGGCCGGGTGAGTTTCCCCGTGTTGAGTCAAATTAAGCCGCAGGCTCCACTCCTGGTGGTGCCCTTCCGTCAATTCCTTTAAGTTTCAGCTTTGCGACCATACTTCCCCCGGAACCCAGAAGCTCTGGTTTCCCTCGACCGGTCCGCCGCCGCCTCGACTCGAAGCTGCAGGCAGGCGGCGGCCCGGGGCCGGCATCGTTTACGGTCGGAACTAGGACGGTATCTGATCGTCTTCGAACCTCCGACTTTCGCTCTTGATTAAGGAAAACGTCCTCGGCAGACGCCTTCGCCTCGGTCCGTCTCGCGCCGATCCAAGAATTTCACCTCTAACGGCGCGGTACGAATGCCCCCGTCCGTCCCTCTCGATCATTGCCTCTCGTCTCGTCGTTTGCCGGCGGTCGAGGGAGGGGCCCTCTTCCGCTATTCCGTGCGTCGTTATCCGGGCCGCGTGCGGGCCTGCTTTGAACACTCTAATTTTTTCAAAGTAAAACCGGCGCCGGGCGCGCGCGCCGTCCGGTCAAGGAAAGCGCGGCCCGGCGGCCGAAAGCGCGGCGGCCGGCCGTGCGCGACCGCGAGGTCGGACGGCCGGGCGACGCCGGCGCCAATTCCAACTACGAGCTTTTTAACCGCAACAACTTAAGCGTACACTTTTGGAGCTGGAATTACCGCGGCTGCTGGCACCAGACTTGCCCTCCAATCGATACTCGCGCGCCCGGGCGCCGCCGGCGAGCGACGACGCGCCGAACGTCCGCACTGCTTTGCGATGTGCTCATTCCGATTGCGGGCGCTCGTTCAGAGTCCCGCATCGTTATTTTTCGTCACTACCTCCCCGCGTCGGGAATGGGTAATTTGCGCGCCTGCTGCCTTCCTTGGAAGTGGTAGCCGTTTCTCGGGCTCCCTCTCCGGAACCGAACCCTGATTCCCCGTCACCCGTCACCACCGCGGTAGGCCGAGACCGTACCGACTCGAGTTGATAGGGCAGACACTCGAATGATCCGTCGCCTTCGACTTGGAAGCGCGCGATCCGCTCAGTTATCCAGAGTCACCACGGGGACCGGCCGCGCGCGCCGCGAACGACGACGCGACCGGGCCGGCGAGGTCTGATAAATGCGCGCCTTCGCCGGCAGCGTTGCCGCCGGCGTCGGCGCCTTTAGCATGTATTAGCTCTAGAATTGCCACAGTTATCCACGTGCGACGTGCGTCTACGATCAAATGAACCGTAACTGATTTAATGAGCCGTTCGCAGTTTCGCCGTACGAGAGCTCGCACTTAGACTTGCATGGCTTAACCTTTGAGACAAGCATACGACTACTGGCAGGATCAACCAGGTAACAACTTTAAATTCGTTCGGCTCCGCGGCCTGCAAGGCCGGGACGCCGCGTCTTTCGCGAGACGCCCGTCGTTTCGGCGCTAC
>NC_137479.1:33196607-33199107 GCF_918807975.1 Aplidium turbinatum | reverse complement strand
CACTCGGCGCCCTTCGATTCGAAATAATGCTCCGGTCGGTTCAAAGCGAGCAACCGCCGGTTCTTACCGATTTAAAGTTTGAGAATAGGTCGAGGCCGTTTCGGCCCCGGATTCCTCTAGTCATTCGCTTTACCAGATAAAACTCTTGGCCGGGCGCCGGCTATCCTGAGGGAAACTTCGGAGGGAACCAGCTACTAGACGGTTCGATTAGTCTTTCGCCCCTACGCCCAGGTCGGACGATCGATTTGCACGTCAGAATCGCTACGGCCCTCCACCAGAGTTTCCTCCGGCTTCGGCCTGCCCAGGCGTAGTTCACCATCTTTCGGGTCCCGACGACCGTGCTCTTGCCGGAGCCGGCCCTTTCAGGGCGCGGCCCCGCCGGCGGTGCTCCCGTCGCCCCGGGAGGCGGCGGGATCCCGCCTCGCGGCGCCTCTGCAAGCAGGACGCCGCTTCGTCTTCGCTGCGCCCGCGGGTTTCGCGTCTTCCCCGCGGCTCGCACGGGCGTCAGACTCCTTGGTCCGTGTTTCAAGACGGGTCGCGCGGGCGACCTCGCGCTGCCGCGGACCCCGGGCGCCTGTCGATCCCTCGCCGGCCGGACGGCGGGCGTCGCTCGGCGCGACCGCTGAGGACAGCGGCCGGCCGGCGGCCCGGAGCCGAGCCGGCGTAGGGTCGGCCCCCCTCGAAGGGGGGGTCGGCGCGGCGATCCTCCTCGCTCCCGGGACGGGCCCGGTCGGCGCCGCCGCGAACCCCCGAGGGGGCCCGCTGCGTTCGGCGCCGCCTCCGGCCGCCCCGGAAGCGGTCGCGGCCCGCCGCCCGGCGCAGTGCGCTCGGCCGTCTTCGCAGTCGGCCGAGCTGAAGCGCCGGACGGCCTCGCAGGGCCCGCGCGTTTGCCTCCGGACGGTTTCACGTACTGTTTAACTCTCTCTTCAGAGTGCTTTTCAACTTTCCCTCGCGGTACTTGTTCGCTGTCGGTCTCGCGACCGTATTCAGCCTTAGATGGAGTCTACCACCCGCTTCGGGCTGCATTCCCAAACAACCCGACTCCGAGACCGTTCGGGCGTGGGCGCGCGCCGTCCGACCGCCACGGGCCTGACACCCTCCGCGGGCGACGGCCTCGATCAGGGGGACTCGGGCCGGCCGGCGCTCGCCCGCGCGCCCGGGTCTGTACGCCACAGGTCGGACCGCTCCGAAAGCGGCCAGATTCGGCGCTGGGCTCGACGGTCCCGCTTCACTCGCCGTTACTGAGGGAATCCTCGTTAGTTTCTTTTCCTCCGCTTAGTAATATGCTTAAATTCGGCGGGTGCTCTCGTCCGACCTCAGGTCGCGTTTTTTTCCTTTTTCCTGGCCGAGCGGCGCCGCTTCGCGCTTTCTCGTCCGTGATCGGCGCCGCGGCAGCGCGCGCTCGGCCTCGCTTTGACGGGACGGCGGCGTTCGGTCGCCGACCCGCACATGTGCGTCCGTTCGGGGCACGTTCGTTCGGTGAGACCCTGAGGCGGGCGCGGTCAAGGGATTAACCCGAGGCCGCAATTCGCGTTCGGATCGTCGACGCTCAATGTGTTCTGCAATTCACATCAATTCTCGCAGCTGGCTGCGTCCTTCATCGACTCGCGAGCCGAGTGATCCACCGCCAGGAGCGATAGCTCTGCTTTCTTTTTCCGAAGTCGCTCGTCTCGTAGCTATGGCGTCGCCGGTCGAGCGGTCGGCCTCCGACGCTTCGAGCCCCGTTCCGGGGCACTCGAGCCGCGCTTTCGTCGCTCCGGTGCTCGCCGGGCCTGCGCCGTCTCAAGACGGGCCGACCGAGGCTCAAAACGTTCCTTCGAAGAGGTGTTCAGGTAATGATCCTTCCGCAGGTTCACCTACGGAAACCTTGTTACGACTTTTACTTCCTCTAAGCGATCAAGTTCGATCGTCTTCTCGACGAGCCGCCGACCCGCGAAGGCCGGCGCCAAGCCGATGCGAGGACCTCACTAAAACGCTCGATCGGTAGTAGCGACGGGCGGTGTGTACAAAGGGCAGGGACGTAATCGACGCGAGCTGATGACTCGCGCCTACTGGGAATTCCTCGTTCGAGGGAAACAATTGCAATTCCCTATCCCGAGCACGGTCGGGGTTGCCGGATTTCCCGGCCCTTTCGAGCCGGGATCTCGAGCGAAGAGGCTCCGGCTGATCCGACCAGTGTAGCGCGCGTGCGGCCCCGAACATCTAAGGGCATCACAGACCTGTTATTGCTCAATCTCGTGCGGCTGAACGCCGCCTGTCCCTCTAAGAACGCCGGCGGACGCTCCTTCGTGGCGGCGCCCCGTGAAGGGCGTCGCCGGTCAGCGAGCGGCCGGGTATTTAGCAGGTCAGAGTCTCGTTCGTTATCGGAATTAACCAGACAAATCGATCCACCAACTAAGAACGGCCATGCACCACCACCCACGGAATCGAGAAAGAGCTCTCGATCTGTCAATCCTCGCCGTGTCCGGGCCGGGTGAGTTTCCCCGTGTTGAGTCAAATT
>NC_137479.1:33189107-33191607 GCF_918807975.1 Aplidium turbinatum | reverse complement strand
CGCGGACCCCGGGCGCCTGTCGATCCCTCGCCGGCCGGACGGCGGGCGTCGCTCGGCGCGACCGCTGAGGACAGCGGCCGGCCGGCGGCTCGGAGCCGAGCCGGCGTAGGGTCGGCCCCCCTCGAAGGGGGGGTCGGCGCGGCGATCCTCCTCGCTCCCGGGACGGGCCCGGTCGGCGCCGCCGCGAACCCCGCAAGGGGGCCCGCTGCGTTCGGCGCCGCCTCCGGCCGCCCCGGAAGCGGTCGCGGCCCGCCGCCCGGCGCAGTGCGCTCGGCCGTCTTCGCAGTCGGCCGAGCTGAAGCGCCGGACGGCCTCGCAGGGCCCGCGCGTTTGCCTCCGGACGGTTTCACGTACTGTTTAACTCTCTCTTCAGAGTGCTTTTCAACTTTCCCTCGCGGTACTTGTTCGCTGTCGGTCTCGCGACCGTATTCAGCCTTAGATGGAGTCTACCACCCGCTTCGGGCTGCATTCCCAAACAACCCGACTCCGAGACCGTTCGGGCGTGGGCGCGCGCCGTCCGACCGCCACGGGCCTGACACCCTCCGCGGGCGACGGCCTCGATCAGGGGGACTCGGGCCGGCCGGCGCTCGCCCGCGCGCCCGGGTCTGTACGCCACAGGTCGGACCGCTCCGAAAGCGGCCAGATTCGGCGCTGGGCTCGACGGTCCCGCTTCACTCGCCGTTACTGAGGGAATCCTCGTTAGTTTCTTTTCCTCCGCTTAGTAATATGCTTAAATTCGGCGGGTGCTCTCGTCCGACCTCAGGTCGCGTTTCTTTCCTTTTTCCTGGCCGAGCGGCGCCGCTTCGCGCTTTCTCGTCCGTGATCGGCGCCGCGGCAGCGCGCGCTCGGCCTCGCTTTGACGGGACGGCGGCGTTCGGTCGCCGACCCGCACCAGGGCGTCTACTGCTAGGCACGTTCGTTCGGTGGGACCCTGAGGCGGGCGCGGTCAAGGGATTAACCCGAGGCCGCAATTCGCGTTCGGATCGTCGACGCTCAATGTGTTCTGCAATTCACATCAATTCTCGCAGCTGGCTGCGTCCTTCATCGACTCGCGAGCCGAGTGATCCACCGCCAGGAGCGATAGCTCTGCTTTCTTTTTCCGAAGTCGCTCGTCTCGTAGCTGTGTGCAGTCGCCGGTCGAGCGGTCGTCCCCCGACGCTTCGAGCCCCGTTCCGGGGCACTCGAGCCGCGCTTTCGTCGCTCCGGTGCTCGCCGGGCCTGCGCCGTCTCCAGGACGGGCCGACCGAGGCTCAAAACGTTCCTTCGAAGAGGTTCAGGTAATGATCCTTCCGCAGGTTCACCTACGGAAACCTTGTTACGACTTTTACTTCCTCTAAGCGATCAAGTTCGATCGTCTTCTCGACGAGCCGCCGACCCGCGAAGGCCGGCGCCAAGCCGATACGAGGACCTCACTAAAACGCTCGATCGGTAGTAGCGACGGGCGGTGTGTACAAAGGGCAGGGACGTAATCGACGCGAGCTGATGACTCGCGCCTACTGGGAATTCCTCGTTCGAGGGAAACAATTGCAATTCCCTATCCCGAGCACGGTCGGGGTTGCCGGATTTCCCGGCCCTTTCGAGCCGGGATCTCGAGCGAAGAGGCTCCGGCTGATCCGACCAGTGTAGCGCGCGTGCGGCCCCGAACATCTAAGGGCATCACAGACCTGTTATTGCTCAATCTCGTGCGGCTGAACGCCGCCTGTCCCTCTAAGAACGCCGGCAGACGCTCCTTCGTGGCGGCGCCCCGTGAAGGGCGTCGCCGGTCAGCGAGCGGCCGGGTATTTAGCAGGTCAGAGTCTCGTTCGTTATCGGAATTAACCAGACAAATCGATCCACCAACTAAGAACGGCCATGCACCACCACCCACGGAATCGAGAAAGAGCTCTCGATCTGTCAATCCTCGCCGTGTCCGGGCCGGGTGAGTTTCCCCGTGTTGAGTCAAATTAAGCCGCAGGCTCCACTCCTGGTGGTGCCCTTCCGTCAATTCCTTTAAGTTTCAGCTTTGCGACCATACTTCCCCCGGAACCCAGAAGCTCTGGTTTCCCTCGACCGGTCCGCCGCCGCCTCGACTCGAAGCTGCAGGCAGGCGGCGGCCCGGGGCCGGCATCGTTTACGGTCGGAACTAGGACGGTATCTGATCGTCTTCGAACCTCCGACTTTCGCTCTTGATTAAGGAAAACGTCCTCGGCAGACGCCTTCGCCTCGGTCCGTCTCGCGCCGATCCAAGAATTTCACCTCTAACGGCGCGGTACGAATGCCCCCGTCCGTCCCTCTCGATCATTGCCTCTCGTCTCGTCGTTTGCCGGCGGTCGAGGGAGGGGCCCTCTTCCGCTATTCCGTGCGTCGTTATCCGGGCCGCGTGCGGGCCTGCTTTGAACACTCTAATTTTTTCAAAGTAAAACCGGCGCCGGGCGCGCGCGCCGTCCGGTCAAGGAAAGCGCGGCCCGGCGGCCGAAAGCGCGGCGGCCGGCCGTGCGCGACCGCGAGGTCGGACGGCCGG
>NC_137479.1:33181607-33184107 GCF_918807975.1 Aplidium turbinatum | reverse complement strand
CGATCAGGGGGACTCGGGCCGGCCGGCGCTCGCCCGCGCGCCCGGGTCTGTACGCCACAGGTCGGACCGCTCCGAAAGCGGCCAGATTCGGCGCTGGGCTCGACGGTCCCGCTTCACTCGCCGTTACTGAGGGAATCCTCGTTAGTTTCTTTTCCTCCGCTTAGTAATATGCTTAAATTCGGCGGGTGCTCTCGTCCGACCTCAGGTCGCGTTTCTTTCCTTTTTCCTGGCCGAGCGGCGCCGCTTCGCGCTTTCTCGTCCGTGATCGGCGCCGCGGCAGCGCGCGCTCGGCCTCGCTTTGACGGGACGGCGGCGTTCGGTCGCCGACCCGCACCAGGGCGTCTACTGCTAGGCACGTTCGTTCGGTGGGACCCTGAGGCGGGCGCGGTCAAGGGATTAACCCGAGGCCGCAATTCGCGTTCGGATCGTCGACGCTCAATGTGTTCTGCAATTCACATCAATTCTCGCAGCTGGCTGCGTCCTTCATCGACTCGCGAGCCGAGTGATCCACCGCCAGGAGCGATAGCTCTGCTTTCTTTTTCCGAAGTCGCTCGTCTCGTAGCTGTGTGCAGTCGCCGGTCGAGCGGTCGTCCCCCGACGCTTCGAGCCCCGTTCCGGGGCACTCGAGCCGCGCTTTCGTCGCTCCGGTGCTCGCCGGGCCTGCGCCGTCTCCAGGACGGGCCGACCGAGGCTCAAAACGTTCCTTCGAAGAGGTTCAGGTAATGATCCTTCCGCAGGTTCACCTACGGAAACCTTGTTACGACTTTTACTTCCTCTAAGCGATCAAGTTCGATCGTCTTCTCGACGAGCCGCCGACCCGCGAAGGCCGGCGCCAAGCCGATACGAGGACCTCACTAAAACGCTCGATCGGTAGTAGCGACGGGCGGTGTGTACAAAGGGCAGGGACGTAATCGACGCGAGCTGATGACTCGCGCCTACTGGGAATTCCTCGTTCGAGGGAAACAATTGCAATTCCCTATCCCGAGCACGGTCGGGGTTGCCGGATTTCCCGGCCCTTTCGAGCCGGGATCTCGAGCGAAGAGGCTCCGGCTGATCCGACCAGTGTAGCGCGCGTGCGGCCCCGAACATCTAAGGGCATCACAGACCTGTTATTGCTCAATCTCGTGCGGCTGAACGCCGCCTGTCCCTCTAAGAACGCCGGCAGACGCTCCTTCGTGGCGGCGCCCCGTGAAGGGCGTCGCCGGTCAGCGAGCGGCCGGGTATTTAGCAGGTCAGAGTCTCGTTCGTTATCGGAATTAACCAGACAAATCGATCCACCAACTAAGAACGGCCATGCACCACCACCCACGGAATCGAGAAAGAGCTCTCGATCTGTCAATCCTCGCCGTGTCCGGGCCGGGTGAGTTTCCCCGTGTTGAGTCAAATTAAGCCGCAGGCTCCACTCCTGGTGGTGCCCTTCCGTCAATTCCTTTAAGTTTCAGCTTTGCGACCATACTTCCCCCGGAACCCAGAAGCTCTGGTTTCCCTCGACCGGTCCGCCGCCGCCTCGACTCGAAGCTGCAGGCAGGCGGCGGCCCGGGGCCGGCATCGTTTACGGTCGGAACTAGGACGGTATCTGATCGTCTTCGAACCTCCGACTTTCGCTCTTGATTAAGGAAAACGTCCTCGGCAGACGCCTTCGCCTCGGTCCGTCTCGCGCCGATCCAAGAATTTCACCTCTAACGGCGCGGTACGAATGCCCCCGTCCGTCCCTCTCGATCATTGCCTCTCGTCTCGTCGTTTGCCGGCGGTCGAGGGAGGGGCCCTCTTCCGCTATTCCGTGCGTCGTTATCCGGGCCGCGTGCGGGCCTGCTTTGAACACTCTAATTTTTTCAAAGTAAAACCGGCGCCGGGCGCGCGCGCCGTCCGGTCAAGGAAAGCGCGGCCCGGCGGCCGAAAGCGCGGCGGCCGGCCGTGCGCGACCGCGAGGTCGGACGGCCGGGCGACGCCGGCGCCAATTCCAACTACGAGCTTTTTAACCGCAACAACTTAAGCGTACACTTTTGGAGCTGGAATTACCGCGGCTGCTGGCACCAGACTTGCCCTCCAATCGATACTCGCGCGCCCGGGCGCCGCCGGCGAGCGACGACGCGCCGAACGTCCGCACTGCTTTGCGATGTGCTCATTCCGATTGCGGGCGCTCGTTCAGAGTCCCGCATCGTTATTTTTCGTCACTACCTCCCCGCGTCGGGAATGGGTAATTTGCGCGCCTGCTGCCTTCCTTGGAAGTGGTAGCCGTTTCTCGGGCTCCCTCTCCGGAACCGAACCCTGATTCCCCGTCACCCGTCACCACCGCGGTAGGCCGAGACCGTACCGACTCGAGTTGATAGGGCAGACACTCGAATGATCCGTCGCCTTCGACTTGGAAGCGCGCGATCCGCTCAGTTATCCAGAGTCACCACGGGGACCGGCCGCGCGCCGCGAACGACGACGCGACCGGGCCGGCGAGGTCTGATAAATGCGCGCCTTCGCCGGCAGCGTTGCCGCCGGCGTCGGCGCC